>NW_007250800.1:12883-18807 GCF_000164805.1 Carlito syrichta | reverse complement strand
CTCGGGAGAGTCGGAACCCCGCCAGCGGGCGCCTCGGGCGCCTCGGGTTCTGACGCCGCTGCTGCCTCTGTGTTCGGCGAGAGAAGCGTCCCGCGGTTCCGGCCCGGGCCTGCAGCTTGTAGCTGTGTGGACCGGGCAGGTCGCTTCACCTCTCTGAGCCTCACTGTCCGCACCTGTAAGATGGGACAGGAACACCTCTGCCTTGTGGGGTGACACAAAACTGTGTGAGATGCTCCACTCGTGGAAGTTTGTCAGTAGCGGACTCATTAATATTTTCCGAGCCGGACTCGGTAGCTCAGCCTGTAATCCCGCGCTTTGAGAGGCTGAGGTGAGTGGATTGCCTGAGCCCGCGGGTTCAAGACCTGCCTGGGCAGCGAGACCTCATCTTTACAATAAATCAAAAAATCAGCCGGGCATGGTAGCGCATGCCTGTAATTCTGGATACTTGGAAGGCTGAGGCGAAAGGATCGCCGGAGCCCAGCAGGTCGAGGATGCGGTGGCCGGGAGCGGCCACTGCACTCCAGTCTGGGCGAAGGAGTGAGACTCCAACTCAAAAAAAAAAAAAAGTATCCGCTTATTTTTACTTTACAGCCAGCCCAGGGCTCCTGAGAGATCAGCCGATCCCTGATGCATTTATTTAAACCACAATCTGGTCACTTACTCGTGGTTCTTAAAGTTACAGCAGGGCCCATCTGGAGCATCAAGGAACACCCCAGAAAACGTCATTCTCTGCTCTGTCCCGGTCCACTGTGTGACTCTGGGAAAGTCTCTTCTGCCCTCTGGGTGTCAGTTTTTTCATCTTTATTACTATTTTCCAAGTCCGGGTCTCACTTGGTCACCCAGGCTGGAGTACAATGGCATGATCAGGCTCACCGCAGCCTCAAATTCCTGGGCTCAAGCGATCCTCCAGCCTCAGCCTTCCGAGTAGCTGGGACTACAGACGCAGGCCACCACACCTGGTTAGATTCTAATTTTTTTTGCAGAGAAGACGTTCCCCATGTTGTGTAGGCTGGGCTTGAACTCCCAGGCTCAAACGATTCTCCCACCTTGGTCTCCCAAAGTGCTGGGATTGCGTGCCTGACCAATTCTCTCACCTTTAAAGCCAGAATCAGCAACCTAAGTGCCATCGACGAACGAATGAATAAAGAAAATGTGGGATGTAGACACAATGGAATACCTTTTGGCCGTAAAAAAGAATGAAACTACATCATTTGCAGCAACATGGTTGGTACTAGAGGTCATTATGTTATGTGAAATAAACCAGGCACAGGAAGATAGGTGCCATGTGTTCTCATTCACATATGGGAGCGAAAAGAAAAATCTGATCTCATGAAGATAGAGAATAGAATGATAGACACCGCAGGCTGGGAAGGGTGTGAGGGAGAGAGGGGGAATAAAAAGAGCTTGGTTGGTGGGTTCAAACACACAACTAGATGGAAGATATAATCCCTAACATTCTATAGCATGGTAGGCTGACTGTAGTCAACAGCAATGTATTGTGTATTTCAAAATGGCTAGAAGGGAGCACTTGAGATGTTCCCAACTTGTGGAAATGGTAAACACGCAAAGTGATGGACACCCTGAATACGCTGACCTGATCATAGACACTGTGTAGTCTATGCCTATAACAAATACTCATGTGGTATTCCATAGATTTGCATCAGTAAAATAAATAAGGATTTTTAAAAATTGGGATTAGATAGTTCAAAGCTCCTGCCCAGCTGTGACTATCCACAACGGACACCTCTTACCACTCCAACCAGCTTAAAAATCAACACTCTGGAGGTGAGTGGATTGCCTGAGCCCGCGAGTTCGAGACCCGCCTGGGCAACTTGGCGAGACCTCATCTCTACAATAAATCAAAAAATTAGCCGGGCGTGGTAGCGCGTGCCTGTAATTCCGGCTACTCGCAAGGCTGAGGCGGAAGGATCGCTGGAGCCCAGCAGGTCAAGGCTGCAGTGGCCGGGAGTGGCCACAGCACTCTAGTCTGGGCGACGGAGTGAGACTCCAACTCAAAAAAAAAAATTAAAAAAAACAACACTCTGCTGAATGCAAGGAAGGATCCACACACGCAAATTTCTGACACAGGGCCCCAACGTGGAGGAGGCCAGATAGCGGGCAGCTGTGAGCATGGCTAATCCTTCATCAGCTCTTGAACTGGCCCAGAGAGGGTTGTCTGGAAGGCAACGGCATTTGATGCCTGTTTGCTGAGTGCCTATTGTGCACAAGGCCCTGAGCTGGGCTCCAGGGATCCTGCACAAAGAAGACAGAAAAGGCCCGCACTCCCCCAGGGGCACAAGGGCCAGTGAAGGAGATGCACAGTGAATCCAGAGAGTGAAGTGTACAGTGGAGGTTGCAAGCAGGAAGTGATTATGGAGCCCTTAGTTGGAGAACGGGTGGGCAGGGAGGAGCTCTCTGAGAAGGTGATCTTTGAGCTAAGATCTGCAAGGGGAGAGAGGGAGGGAGAGAGGTGGGCGACAGCCCGTGCAAAGGCCCTGAGGCAGGAGAGAAAGCAGCAGGCTTTAAGGACAGAGAGAGGCCAAAATGGCCAAAGCCTGGCAAGCAAGGAGGATGACAGTGGGGGATGGGGACACCTAGAGGTGCCAAGGCCAGCATGGGTTTGGATTTTGGTCTAAGAACAGGGCAATTTGCCTGGGTGCGGTGGCTCATGCCAGTATCCCAGTGCTGTGAGGGGATGAGGTGGATCACTTGGAGGCCAGGAATTCAAACCTGAGTAACGTAGTGAGATTCTGTCTCTACAAAAAAAAAAATTTTTCTCTCTGTCCTTAAAGCCTGCTGCTTTCTCTCCTGCCTCAGGGCCTTTGCACGGGCTGTCGCCCACTCTGTCGCCCAGACTGGAGTGCAGTGGCCGCTCCCGGCCACCACAGCCTTGATCTGCTGGGTTCCAACGATCCTTCCGCCTCAGTCTTCCAAGTAGTAGGAACTACAGGCGCGCACTACCATACCCGGCTGATTTTTGATTTTCATTGTAGAGATGAGGTCTCGCCAAGTTGCCCAGGCAGGTCTTGAACCCGCAGACTCAGGCAATTCACTCACCTCAGCCTCCCAAGGCGCGGGATTACAGGCTGAGCCACCGAGCCCGTCTCTACAAAAAAATTAAAAAAAAAAAAAAAATTAAAAAGTAACCTAGCCAGGCTAGGTAGCTCTCACGTGTAGTTTCTGCTACTGGGAAGGCTGAGACCGGAGGATCGCTTGAACCCAGTAGGTGGAGGCTGCAGTGAGCTGTGATCGTGCCACTGCACTCCAGCCTGGTGATGGAGTGAGATCCTGGCTCTAAAAACATCAGAACTATAAAAAGAAGAACAAGGGGAGTCATGAGCCCCTAAGAGAGGAGCATGACAAAGCCAAGTTGCTGTTTATAAGCTGTTAGCCAGGGTCTCAAGGGATCCCTTCTGGGGGCTCCAAAAAGAGGTTGTTCTCTCCCCTGCCCCATCCAAGCTCTGCCTCTTCCTGGTGGGGAAAAGGGAGCCTTCATCGCACAAAGTGTGCTTTGCTTTATTGGGGGCTGGAGGGAGGTGCCCCAGGCCTCTGTGAAAGTCACAGGCCTCTCTCTAGAAAGTGCTCATCCACCTCCTACCATCCCAGGACCTCCATGGACCCCCGGTTGTCCACCCAGGAAACCCTTGAGTCTCCCTGACCTGGCTGGAACCAAAGCCTAGATGTTCCCTCCCTCCCTGTGCCATAGCCCTCAGATGGTGGCCGCCTTAAATTGCCCTGGCCAGCTGTGGCTCGGCCTCACCCACAGGCCCGCATGCCCACTGTCCAGCCAGAGGAACGGGATCACAGCTAGCGCTGAACAGGAGAGTGGCTGTGCCCATAGCAACTGTCATCTGAGGAGAAGGGCCTCCTGCCCACCTGGCCTCAGGTTTCTGCCCCGGGGAGAATTCCAGAAGAGCCTCATTGAAGGGCCTTGGCAGGGTGGGGCCTCCAGTCCCTGGGAAGAAGGCCAGCAATCTGCAGGTCCAAGGTGGACAGACTGACGATTGTCTCTAGCCCGTTTCCTGTCTCCATGGTTTCTTGGTAAATGTGGAGGGTGTGACTTCACGGGGAGCCTGCTGCCCACTGGGGCGGACTCCCAGAGAAAGACCATCAGACCCTGCTGCCTCCTCTTGCCATGTGACCCTGGGCAGATTCCTTTACCTCTCTGAGTGTGCTTCCTCTCCTGTAGCTGGGAAGAATTCATGAAGGCAAAGCCATACAGTTCCTGGCACACAGCAAGTGCTGCCTAAATGCATACACGAAGCCCAGGCTTCTCCTGCTCTCCCCCTCACCCCTGATTGTTTCTTCTATTTTTCTTTCTCTTTTTTTTTCTCTTTGAGTCAGGCTCTCGTCCTGTTGCCCAGGCTGGAGTGCAGTGGCCCAATTATGGCTCACTGAAGCCTTGACCTCCTAGGCTGGCCACCTTGGCCCCTTGTGTACCTGGGACCACAGGCACGTGCCATCATGCTCAGCTAAATTTTTGTGGGTTTTTTGTTTTTTGTTTAGAGACTAGGTCTTTCTGTGTTGCCCAGGCTAGTCTCAAAGTCCTGGGCTCAAACAATCCTCCTGACTCAGCTTCCCAAAGTGCTGGGATTACAGGTGTAAGGCAATGCCTGGCCTTTTTCTTTCTCTTTGTCATGATGTGACCCTATCTGCAGCACTCACTAGAGAAAGAGCAAAAGAAGGCCAACCAGAGTGTCTCACCCTCCCAGCCCCCACTCCCCATCTCAGGCAGGTAGGTGTGGGCAGGGACTCCCTTCTGGCAGGGGCCTGAAGCACACAGGGTGACAGCAGGAGGGGGTTGCTTAGTGGCTGGAAGGCTGGGATTCAGAAGATCTTGGGATTGAATCCTGGCTGCACCACCAGCAGGTACCTCCTCGAGCAAAGGGCTTGCTCTGTGTGGAGCCTCCGTTTGTCCACCCGCAAAAAGGCCAGAAGACCCGCCCCCTCAGGGAGCCGTTGATGAGGTAAGTTTGAGGGGGATGAGGGAGGAGGGGTGAGTTACTGGTGCCTGAGGGGCCCAGAGGCTGGGATCTGCAGGGAGCCAGCCCCATGGGGGGCTTCGGCTACATCCATAGCTCAGAGACTCACTCCAACCCCCCGGGGATCTGGACACCAGTTCTTGGTAAGGTCAAGCTCTGGAGCTCTGGAGTTGTGAGGTCACCAGCCAGGTTGAGGAGCACCCAAGTCAGGAAGGAGGGGTGTGAGCGGGGCGGGACAGCAGGGGTATGGGGAAGCAGAGGAAAGGTGTTTCTGCCTGGAGAGTGTGGAGGAGAGCCATGCTTGCTGTCTTCTGGACTTAGTAGTTCTTGTCTGCAAAATGGACACATCAAATGGGGACGCCAGTGACAACGTCACGAGGTTACTGGGAAAAAAGATGTTTAGTAACAAAAGGGAGAACATTGGGTAAACTCGGGAGTGCTTGGGTGGGAGGGCATGAAAGTTGGTCTTGGTGGGAGAAGAGCGGAGACAGCATGGACTGTGGATTGAACAGCGACAATGTCCCGGCACTGCCCAGCCTTACAGGCCATGTTGTGTTTAATCCTCCCAGTCCAACGAGGTAGGGTCGATTACTACCCTTGTTTCATAGATGAGGGAAGTGAGCTCAGAGATGCAAGGCCATATGCTGGAGGTCACACAGCTTAGAAATATGGTAGAGCCACACCCAGGTCCTTTTGACCCCAGAGACCACCTCTTCCTCCTTTCTTTTCCCTTTTCCCTCCCCCTCCTCTTTCTCCTTCTTTAAAAAAAAAAAAAATCTTGTATGTGCCCCGTGTGATGGTATATCTAGGCAACATAACAAGGTACCATCCCAAAAAATTTTTTTAAAAGACACATATTGCCCTTTTTTTTTGAGTTGGAGTCTCACTCTGTCACCCAGACTGGAGTGCAGTGGCCGCTCCCGGCCACCGCAGCCTCGACCT
>NW_007250800.1:8458-12813 GCF_000164805.1 Carlito syrichta | reverse complement strand
TCACCTCAGCCTCCCAAAGGCGCGGGATTATAGGCTGAGCCACCGAGCCCGGCTTGTCCATTGTTTACAATAACAGCTTTATTGAGACATTCACATGTCACACGATCCACACATTTAAAGTGCCTTGAGAAACTGGAACTCTCATGCTCTGGGAATGTAAGATGGTGCTGCTGCTGAGGAAAACAGTCTGGCAGTTCCTCCAAATATTAATCATGGAGTTATTGCATGACCCAGAAATTCCACTCCTAGGGATAAAGCCAAGAGAAATGAAAACCTACACCTTCACAATAGGCTATATCATGGCAGCATTATGCGTAATAGCCAAAAAGGAGGAATGACTCAAATGCTGGTGGGTACAAAAAACATACTATGGAATATTATTTGACAATGAAACGGAATGAATTAGCTGGACATGGTGCTGCACACCTGTAATTCCAGCTACTTGGAAGGCTGAGGTGGAAGAATTGATCACCTGAGCCCAGCATATCAAGGCTGTGGTAGCTGTGAGCATGTCACTGCGCTCTAGTCTGGGCACAGAGTGAGACTCCAACTCAAAAAAAAAAAAAGAAAAGAAATGAATCACTGATGTGTGCTGCAACATGGACACACCTTGAGCACATTATGCACAGTGAAACAAGCCAACACAAGAGGCCACATATTATGAGTCCCCTTAAGTGCAATGTCTAACATAAGCACATCTATAGAGACAGAAAGTAGATTAGTGCTTGCCAGGGGTTGTGGGGAGGGGAGGACTCAGGGGAGGGGGGTGGTGTAAAGGGTATGGGGTTTCTTTTCAGGGTGATGCAAATATTTTAAAACAAACTGTGGTAATGGTTACTCCCATTTGTGAACATGCCAAAGTCACTGAACTACAGGCATGCACCACCACGCCTAGCTAATTTGTTCCTTTTCACTGTCTAATAATATTCCATGGTATGGACATACTGAGTTTTATGTACCCATCAGCATTTGAGTCACTGCCCCTTCTTGGTTATTATGCATAATGCTGCCATGATATAGCCTATTGTGAAGGTGTAGCTTTTCATTTCTCTTGGCTGTATTCCTAGGAGTGAAATTTCTGGGTCATGTGATAACTCCATGATTAATATTTGGAGGAACTGCCAGACTATTTTCCTCAACAGCAGCACCATCTTACATTCCCAGAGCATGAGGGTTCCAGTTTCTCCACATCCTCACTCACACCTGTTATGATGTCTTTTTGAAATCATATTCTTACTGGCCATGCTACATTGTAGTTTGCTGGGCATAGGTTCAAATCCTACCAGCTGTGGGATCTAAGACAAGTGACCTCTTGATATTTTTTTCCTTCCTTCGCTCCCTCCCTCCTTCCCTTCTTTATTTCTTTCCTTCTTTTTTTTCTTTTTCTTTTGGACAGGGTCTCCCTCTGTCACCCAGGCTGAAGTACGGTGGGCTTAAGGAATCTTCCTGTCTTCCTCCAAGGATAGGAACTCTAACTCAAACTGGTAAGAATAATAAGAGAGATGTATTGGCACACATAATGGGAAGTCCGAATATAGGGAGGACTTTAAGGTCACTGTAATTCTTTCCTTTCTGCCTCTCCATTCTAGCTGTTTGTGGTGTCAGCTTTATCCTAGACTTCAGGCTTCCTCCTCTCTTTGATGGAAAGATGGCTCCAACAAATCCTGGGTTAATGAGGTTTTCCCCCCCAAATTTAGGGAGGTGGGGAGAGAGACAAATAGAGAGATAGAGAGATAGAGATAGAGAGAGAGAGGATGGGAGGGAGGGAAGGAAAGAGGAAAGGACTTCGGTCCTAGAAAAGTGAGATATAACCTTTCATAGAAGCTCTAAAAATCCCTCTTTTCGTATCTCTTCAACCTGAAATGGAACCCAACGACCTTCTTGAACCAATTTCTATAGCTTGGGGGCTGGGTTTTGCTGCTTATCTTACCAATCAGCTCCTACCAGGTATTGGTGGGGACTGGTCAAATCCCAGTACACATCTGATGCAAAACTAGGGAGAGACAATTCTACAGGGGAGAAGGAGGAACTTTCCAGTAAAAGGTAAAAGTGAGTGCTAGGAAGTCACTCAGGAACTGCTCATTGCCAGGAGTTTGACCCCATGTAGAATACTGTCTGATCAGGCATCATTCCTGCAATACCATTTATACATACAACACCTCAGCTAGTCTCTTGTGTAAGTCCTTAGATCATTAGAATGCTTCTGGCTGCAAGTAACACAAAATCCTGACTCCAGCTATCTCAAACAAAAAGAGGACATATTATTCCATATCCAGAGATAGGTGTCACCTGTAGCTGGCCTGTTTAGCTGCTCAATAGTCTCCACAGCCCTGGTTGTTCCCATCAGTCCTTCCTCCTCTCCTCAGCATCTGCTTTACCCTTGTATTTTTAAGGCAATCTCTAGACATGATAATCCAGACTAACAAGTAGAAATCATTTTTTGTGGTTCTTCCCTAGAAAGAAAACATTTTCTCCAAAGCACCCTCGGGCCCAAATCCAAACTCTGAACCTTAGTAACAGATGGCCTTGGGCAGCATTTCTTAGCCTCTCCAGGTCTCACTTTCCTCCTCTGTAATCAAAGGGATAAAATAGTTCTTGAATCATAAAAGCTTGCGAATATCAGTGGAGTGATCCCCTGAAGCACTCAACACCAGCCCTGGTGCACTCCTGTTTTCAAAAATAACTAGCTTGACTTTCTGGCATGTCCTGCAGATTGACTGAATCTGCATGCTCTGGTGTGAGTTATCTCTGTGTATTCAGTGTTCAGTGTGCATCTTTAAGGTGACTACAGCCAGAATCAAGGTCAGAAAATAAAAGACTTGGGGGCTTCTCACCCTTTTGTTGAGTCCTTTGATCAATCTTACTCTCCACAATTTCTTTACTTAGTCCTAGTGTGGTCACTTTTCTCTGACCATTATCTCTGCAGAAAGGCCTGATATACAATCCCCTGTCTGCACAAAGAGCTAAGAGTGTATGTGTCCAGGCCTATTTTTACAAGTCAGATCTTCCCTCCTTGCCTTCTCCAGTCCCTCAGGACTTTTAGATTTACTATTTAAATATTTACAAACTGTTAACAATTATTTATTAAAGGTTTCTTCTTTATCATCATCTTCTTCTTCTTCAAGCTTGATTGAAAAAAATATTTGTACAATTTTACTTAGGAAGACAGTTTTGGCTCATCGTCGTTGTTGTCTTCGTCTCCTCCTCCTCCTCCTCCTCCTCCTCCTTCTTCTTTCTTCTTCTCCTCCCTCTCCTAATTCTCCTTCTCCTTCTGCTCCTCCTCCTCCTCCTCCTCCTACTGCTCCTCCTCCTTTGCCTAGCTTGTCTGAAGAAAATATTTGTACTATTTTACTTAAGAGGGCAGTTTTGGCTAGTATTCTTCTCCCCCTCCTACTCCTCCTTCTCCTCCTCCTCATACTACTACTACTACTACTACTACTATTACTTCTTCTTCTTCTTCTTCTCTTTCTTCTTCTCCTTCTCCTCCTCCTCCACCTCCTCCTACTACTCCTTCTCCTCCGCCTTGCTTCTTTGAAGAAAATATTTGTAACATTTTCCTTAAGAAGGCAATTTTGGGCAGTGTTGTTGTTGTTGTTGTCTTTCTTCTTCTTCTTATCCTTCTCCTTCTTCGTCTCCTCCTCCTGCCCATCCTCCTCCTCCTCCTCCTCCTCCTCTTTCAAGCTAGTTTGAAGAAAATATTTGTACCACTTTCCTTAAGAAGGCAGTTTTGGGCAGTGTTGTTGATGTTGTTGTTTTTCTTCTACTTCTTCTCCTACTCCCCCTCCTTCTCCTTCTATTTCTCTACTTAAGAAGGCAGTTAAATATTTTATTCAAACAAACTAGGAGGAGGAGCAGGAAGAGGAGGAGGAGGAGAACAGGAGAAAGAGAAGGAGAAGGCTATCCAAAACCGCCTCTAGAGTAAAATGGTACAAATATTTTCTTCAAACAAGCTAGGAGGAGAAGAAGAAGGAGAAGAAGGAGGAGAAGAAGGAGAAGGAGAAGGAGAAGGAGAAGGAGAGGAGCCAAAACTGCCTTCTTAAGTAAAATGGTACAAACATTTTCTTCAAACAAGCTAGGAGGAGGGGGGGAGGGAAAGGAGGAGCAGGAGGAGGAGGAGGAGGAGAAGAGAAGAAGAAGAAGAAAGAAGAAAGAAGAAAGAAAGAAGAAAGAAGAAAGAAGAAGACTAGCCAAAACAGCCTACTTAAGTAAAGTGGTGCAAATATTTTCTTGAAACAGGCTTGAAGGTGGAGGAGGAGGAGGAGGAGGAGAAGAAGAAGAAGAGGAGGAGGAGGAGGAGGAAGAAGAAGAACACTAGCCAAAAGTGCATTCTTTTTTTTTTTTTTTTTTTGAATTGG
>NW_007250800.1:0-8438 GCF_000164805.1 Carlito syrichta | reverse complement strand
AATCCACTCACCTCAGCCTCCCAAAGCGCGGGATTACAGGCTGAGCCACCAAACCTGGCTCAATAGTACATTCTTAAGTAAAATGGTACAAATATTTTCTTCAAACAAGCTAGGAGAAGGAGGAGGAGGAGAAGGAGGAGGAGGAGAAGGAGGAGGAGGAGAAGGAGGAGGAGGAGAAGGAGGAGGAGGATGAGAAGAAGAAGAAGGAGGAGGAGGAGGAGGAGGATGAGAAGAAGAAGAAGGAGGAGGACGAGGATGAGAAGAAGAAGAAGAAGGAGAAGGAGAAGAAGAACACTAGCCAAAACTGTCTTCTTAAGTAAAATGGTACAGATATTTTCTTCAAACAAGCTAAGAGGAGGAAGAGGAGGAAGAGCGAGAAGGGGCTTTAGAAAATTCTCGTTCACTCTCCACCCTTGTAGAGTGGGAAACTGAAGCATAGAAGTCACTCGCCTAAGACTACACGGCCAGCTAGTAGTAAAGCTAAGATTAGGCCCCAAATTTCTGCTGCTTCCTAGCAGTCCTATTCACAAAGCAAACTGTTTTGGAGGGTGGGGAATGAGGAGGAGATTGCTTGATTGTCAGTGAAATTGATCAACAGAGTCACCATTTAATTAAAAAATATATCAAAACCTTTCTTGATAGTGATGGACCTGTTACAGTGGAGCAATTAAAGTTGTGATTTTATTTACTGAGTTACTGTCAACTACCATGATTTTTTTAGTTATATCCTTGTGATAACTCAACTGGAAATATGTGGTAAGACACGGTAATATAATGCCTCTTCTTGAGATAACATGTGCCATAGCCAGCTAGGGTGTTTATATGATGGGCCTGTTGCACAATTCTGACTCCTATGTCTCTAGAGGGACCTGTCAGAAGCCTTAAAAAAGGCCCATATTTGAACTGATGAAATGTGCCCCCATGTATTCAGCAGCTCTGAGGCTGTTTAACATTAGAGCTAATTAGGAATGAATGCTTCTTAAGATTTAAATATTAGTTTTTGAAGGTTAAATTTTCACTTAAAAATTCATGAAACAAAAGGACCATTGCTATGATTTAAATGTTTGCATTCCCTTACCCACGAAATTATTTACATTGAAATCCTCACTCCCAGTTTGGTGGTACTAGGAGGTGAGACCTTTGGCAGGTGATTAGGTCATGAGTGTCCAGTTCTAATGAATTAGATTCATGTCCTCGTAAGAGGACTCAGAGAGCTGCATTTCCTCTTCTACCATGTGAGGACTCAGTGAGAAGGAACCATCTATAAACAAGGAAGTGGGCCCCTACCAGACACAGTATCTACCCATGCCTTGATCTTATACTTCCCAGGCTCCAGAAGTGAGCAATCAATTTCTGTTGTGTATAAGCCATCCAATTTGTGGCATTTTGTTATAGTAGCACAGATGGACTAAGATGGCAATACATCCCCTATTTCCTCATCCTGCTCTGAACATTCTTTCTAGTAGTAAAAACCTAGAGTTCTCCAAGAAGACAAACCCAGAAGCTTCCCAGTGGTGGTAGATGCTTGTATCCTGACAAGCAAAGGCCTAAACCCCTGTGGATGTTGGACATTGAAAAGCGAAACAATGAGCCCTTAATCATCGAAAAACTTAATTGATTCACATTTCCTTGGTTATGTGCCCTGGTACACTAGTGCCTCAAGACATTTTGTGGGGAAATGGATGCATGATCAATTACATTTGGGAAATGCCACATACAATATTTCCTTCTTGGATTAACATACTAAAGGCTCTGAGATGTCCTGAATCAATGTCAATCTGATTTTTGGTTCATCATTTTTCCAGTGTTTTCTAACCACAGAATGCTGTCTTCAGGTCATACATATGAAAAAAATTGAAAAACCCATTTTGAAAAACTCCTAATTGGGCAGAACTAGACTGAAACTGATTATTAGTCAAAGGAAGTATAGACAATGGAGTGAACCATCTGCCAGGGGTCAGAAGATTTGGATTCTGGTCTAGAATCTTTCATTAATTAGCTGTGTGACTTTGAGGAAATCACTTCCTTCGGGTCCTTATATTACTTGCCTACGAAGTAAAGGGCTGAAATTAGATCATTCCAAAGGCCCCTTCTGGATCTGATATCCAATTATTTTTCTGATTTGTTAAGAATCACCTGCTAAGCTGGGCTCAGTGGCTCAGCCTGTAATCTCGCGCCTTTGGGAGGCTGAGATGAGTGGATTGCCTGAGCCGGCAGGTTCAAGACCAGCCTGGGCAGGCAAGACCTCATCTCTACAATAAATCAAAAAATTAGCCGGGCGTGGTAGCATGCGCCTGTAATTCCGGCTACTAGGAAGGCTGAGGCAGAAGGATCGCCAGAGCCCAGCAGGTCGAGGCTGCAGTGTTTGGGAGCAGGCACTGCACTCCAGTCTGGGTGACAGTGAGACTCCAACTCAAAAAAAAGAGAATCACCTGCTGGTAGGCTGTCTGCTTTCTTATCATCACCATGCAACTCATGCTGGCAGTTGCAGGGCCTGCAGTGTGTCCTGGAATCGCCCCAGGCCAGGGAAAGTGTTTTGTGATCTCTGAGGTCATTTGGGTATCTAGACAGAATTGCTGCCTGTGTGTTCCTAGTCTACCATATACTGATGGCTGCATTGCTTCCTGTGTGTTCTTAGTCCACCATAGACTGATGGCTGCACAAATCTCTCTCTTTATCTCCTATACCGTCTGTGTAGATCTTTGTGGTCTGTGTTACGGGAGGGAGCCAGAAACCTGACCTGATCTCTCTGCCCTTGGGAACATCATTCTTGATGGAAAGAGAATCCAGATTCACTCATGGATGCACGTGACAATACATGGCAGTCAGCGTCAATAGCACAGGTGCTTAGGGAGATTCCAGAGAAAGCATCATCGAGGGTTGAGTCATCATAGAAATCTCATGGGGAATGAAGGACTCAACAAGGCCTGAATGGTTGTGGACTCCAAATACTTGGACAAGAATAAGGACGGTCTGAACAATGGGACAGAACAGCATGATATATGACTGAGAGGGTTGAGGAGTCTCTACACTGGCCTAAATAGGCAGAAAGAATGGGGAAATGTGAACCTGGGGGCTGCAGAGAGATGACAGATGGCAGACACCTGTGAATACTAGTGTGATCAGGCTCTCAGGTCATGCAGGCAACAGGTAGTTATTTTTCAGGAAAATGACATAAAAATAATACTAAAATAGAGTAAAAAGATAAAAATAAAATAAAAGTAAGCAAGTTCTTTCTGACAGTTCTAGATGGCCAACCAATGCCTCAGACTCTCATAGAGGTAACACATTGCCATGTGCACTATTTAACTTCAGTGATAACAAACGGTAGTAAAGTCTAATGCTTTGTATGGTGGGACATAGAAAGAGGAAGAGGAGGGAGAGATAAAGGGGAGAGGTAGCACCTCCTCCCCGTGAAATGGACACTCCTGGAGATGGGGTAGTTTCTTTTCATTTTCATGAGATGGAAAGCAGATGTTAAGGAGGGGTGTTGTTACATAGAAGGGTCCTAGAATCAGAGGGTTCAGAACTGCTCTTGGAGGTAACTTCTTCCTTTTCTTGACTCTGTGCTTTCACTTAGGAGTCTAGAAAGCTGTGTGCGCACTGTCTGCTTAGCTAATCCATAGTGTCTGTCTAGGCTCTTATGCACTCTTCCTTTGGTTCTTTCTCTTTTTTCATCCAGATCTCCAACACGTGGCACCATTGTCCTCTTCCACCACTATGCACTGGCTGCTAAGGGCCCTGGGGCATGTCTGAGTACAGTCACTGGTCCACTCACCTGGTGATGACTGGAAATCCCTGATCAGGTTTCTAGGCACAAATCCCAAAACACTATCTTGGGAGTTCTGTTAGAATGCTGGGCAGATAAACTATGTGTATATGAATATCAGTCATAATGCCTGTGTTTCCAAGGATAGGAACTCTAACTCAAACTGGTAAGAATAATAAGAGGAGGAGGAGGAGGAGGAGGAGTTAGGTATGGTGATGCACCCAAGTAAATAGGACTACAGGGGTGCACCACTATACCTAACTTTTTTCTTTAAGATGGGCTCTTGCTATGCTGCCTAGGCTGGTCTTGAACTCCTGGTCTCAAGCAATCCTCCTGCCTCAGTCTCAAAAGGTGCTGGGATTACAGGCATGAGTCACCATGCCTGGCCTTTGGTGTTTTTTTCTGTAAGATGGTGTGAGTCCCTCCCTTTCCAGCTGTTAGGAGATGAACTGGGTTGGTGGCAGCATCAGGGCTATGCCAACTGTTAAGTTAGGTGCACTTGTCTTGTATTCATAACTGGATGCCCCAGGTGCAAAGTCCCTGAGATCATCGTCCGTCTGCCTCACTGATCTCTTCCCAGTACTTGGCACTGGGCCTGGCATACAGTAGGCGCTTGGTAAGTGCAGATCCTTGACTGCCGCCTAGGAACCTTGCTTAGGGCAAGTGACTGAGTCCATCCAGTACAATCCAGGAGCTGTGTGGTGTGCAAGGCAGGGCCCCACGGGAGCCCCACATGACTCAGCCGGTGCTAAGGGCCATGGCGTTTTTTCCCTTCCCTGGGAGGAAACGTTCTTCGAGTCTGTCGGAAGTCTCTTGTTCTTCCAAGGCAGAGACTGGGGGAGTTTCGCCAGCAAAGGAGCAGCAGCCCTGTCCCGGCAGTGGCCCTTGTTCGGATGTCATGAAGCCAGCGCGGGCTTGCTGGGGGCCCTGGGCCCAGCGCTGCACTCTTCCTACTCACCCCTCCTACGTGAGGCAGAACTTCCTTTTCGACCAGCTAGTAGTATTTTTTTCTGCCATTATTTTGATTGTGGTAAAATACACACAATATAAGATTGACCATCTTAACCACTTTTTAAGTGTACAATGTGCAGTTTCAGGGTATTAAGTCCACTCATACAATGATTGACCATCACCACCATCCATCTCCAGAACCCTTGTGTCTTGCAAACTGAAACTCTGTGCACGATAAACCATAACTCCTTTCCCCCAGCTCCATTAATCAGCATGCTTTTCCATTTCATTTTTCTATCTTTTATCTTTTAGAGACAGAGTCTCACTCTGTTGCCCAGGTTGGAGGGCAGGGATGTGACTGTGGCTCACTGCAGCCTCGAGCTCCTGGGCTCAAGCAGTCTTCCTGCCTCAGCCTCCTGAGTAGCAGGGACTGTAGCTGGGTAGTCTGCCAAGCACGGGTTCAAGTATATATATGACGGGGGAATCCATTGGCATCAGGGCACCAGCTAGCATTGTTGTGAGAGGCTGCATTGTGGAAGAAACGTTCCCAATGGTGGCAAACAGATGACTGGTTCTTCCCCTGGGAAAACGCAACTGCTCTCATCTCGCTGAGTGTTCAGCAGTTTTTGACCAAAAACAGCATGACCCCGGTGCCCTGTCCTCTCTATTCGCTCCAACCCACCGTTTTATTTCTCCAGATGGAAAGGTCCTCACAGGGAAATGTTTTGCCCACGTGGAAGAAGTGAAACCAAAAATGGCAGAAGCATTAAAAGGCCTCAAAATTGATGAGTTCAAAAACTGTTTTGAGCAGTAGAAAAAGCATCTCGGTAGGTGTATTGCAGCAAATGCAGAGGACTTGGAAGGAGACTGAAGTTTAAATGTATAAGAGTAAATATATACTTTTTTTTTTTGAGTTGGAGTCTCACTCTCTCACTCAGACTGGAGTACAGTGGCCGTTCCCGGCCACTGCATCCTCGACCTGCTGGACTCTGGCGATCCTTCCGCCTCAGCCTTCCAAGTAGCTGGAACTACAGGCGCGCACTACCATGCCCGACTAATTTTTTTATTTACTGTGGAGATGAGGTCTCGCCAAGTTGCGGGTCTCAAACATTCGGGCTCAGGCAATTCACTCGCCTCAGCCTCCCAAAGTGCTAGGATTACAGGCTGAGCCACCGAACCCGGCTAATACATACTTTTTAAAGAAATAAATTCTGAGTTTTTTGCCCCCTCCCCCTGTATATAGATTGTAAGTCGGGTCATACTCTATCACCCAGGCTGGAGTTCAGCGGCACACTCACGGCTCAGAAGATCCTTTTGTCTCAATCTCCTGAGTAGCTGGGACTGCAGGTGTGCACAACCACATCCAGCTAATTTTTTGATTTTCTTTTTTTTTAGAGATGAGTTATTGGTATGTTGCAATCGGTGTTTTTTAAAGCACCTACTAAGTTCCAGGCGCTATTCCAGTGGTGCTACTCACCACGAAAAACAGACATGGCCCCTTGCTTTATGGAAACAATATGTGTTTTTCAGATGAGAAAACTGAGGGCTGAACTGGGAAGACTCTTGTCCACAGCTCCCGCCTCCTCAACAGCAGGGCAGGGTTTGACCATAGCCTGGGATGAGTCACCTCACTGTGCGAGGCTCTCAGTTGCGCAGACTGTGAAATGGGGATCAGGAAGGAGTTGGGTTAGCTACACCCATGCTGAGGGTTCATGCCCCTTCCTGAGGGTTCATGCCCCTTCCCCTGACCTTGGAGAAAAGCGAGCCACCATCCCCGGCCGCACCTCGTGCAATCCCCAGCGTCAGTCTCCTTGTGGCTGGCATCATCCTTGTCACAACTTGTAATTTGAGAGGGGCCTTTCTGCAGAAAAGGACTCCAGACTAGTTTTTTTTTTTTTTTTTGAGTTGGAGTCTCACTCTGTCGCCCAGACTGGAGTGCAGTAGCCGCTCCCGGCCACCGCAGCCTCCACCTGCTGGGCTCCGGCGATCCTTCCGCCTCAGCCTTCCAAGTAGCCGGAATTACAGGCATGCGCTACCACGCCCGGCTGATTTTTCGATTTATTGTAGAGATGAGGTCGTGCTGCCCAGGCAGGTCTCGAACCCGCCGGCTCAGGCAATTCACTCACCTCAGCCTCTGAAAGGCAGGGGATTACAGGCTGAGCCACCGAGCCCGGCTTCCAGACTAGTTATGCCCATCACTCCCCCACCCCCAGCACAGCCCAGCACAGCCATGACCGAGGAAGGCCCCAGCTGATGACTTTCTGGCAGGGAGGCGTGAGAGGCCGGCGTTTACATTCCTTGCCCAGCTGGATAGCTGCCTGTTTGCTCTGCTTGAGACCCTGGACACTTGAGTTGGTTCTTGTACCCACCCCCAGCCCCCACCATGGAGGGGGCAGCTTTTGGAGACCACACTTCTCTGCAAGCCTCAGTTTCTCACCTGAAAAATGGGCACAGCAAACCCCACTTCGCAGCCTGGTTGACAGAGAGGCTTACTTGACAATGCCCCTCCCTCCTACCCTCCAGGCCTCTGTGCTCAGTGAGTTAATTATTAAGGTTTGCTTCTTTGTAAGTGTTTCACACTGGTGGTTTGAACACTTCGCTCCTGTTCAGGTTTTAGTTATGTTTTCTCTTTCTCTCCCACATTTCTGGTCTTGCTTTCTAGCTGCTGACCCTGGTGGAGAATACTGCCGTGTACAAGGTGAGGAGGAAGGGTCCACCCCACAGTCCCTCCGTGGTATTGGCTCTATTTAGGGGAAGCAGCAATGGTGAAAACGACTCAAATGTCCCGGGCCTCTGTACAGGCCTGCTGCTCCCAGCATTGTCCCTGTGAGGTGGGGACACTGAGGCACCGAGGTGAAGGGACTTGCCTAGCATTACACAGCCAACGAGGGCCCACGAGGCTTTCCAGGAAATGAGCTGCCCATCCTGTGAAGGTATTCAAGTGGACTTGGTGCTGAGTGGAGGCTGTGGCTATGCACTGGGGCCCATCTTCCTCCTCCAATTAAAAAGATACACTGGTTCAACCTTGGGAGGTTGGGTGATGTCAGAAAACGCTCCATTAAAAAAAAAAAAAAGATATACCGGCCAGGGCAGTGGCTCACGCCTATAGTCCCAGCACTTTGGAGGGCCAAGGCGGGAGGATTCCTTGAGGCCAGGAGTTCAAAACCAGCCTGAGCAACGTAGGGAGAACTTGTCTCTACAAAACAATAAGAAACTCATCCGGGTATGGTAGCATACGCCTGTATACCAACACTTTGGGAGGCAGAGGCGGGAGGGTCGCCTGAGTCCCGGAGGTCAAGGCTGCGGTGAGCCATGATTGTGCCATTACACTGCAGCCTGGGTGATGAAGCCAGATCCTGTCTCTTAAAAAATATATGCTCAAGAGTCCACATGGACCGCCTACTCCGTGCCAGGCTCTGCTGCGAGAAGCGCTGGGTGAGGATGAAGGAGAGGAACTCGCACGTATTCGCTACTGGCTCGTCAGTGGTTGTAACTGGTGCCTCCTCCGTCGGGCTGGGAGCCACCTGAGAGCAGAGCCCCGCCCGCATTCCCCGGGTGAGCAGCCCCGAACGAATGAATGAGCGGGCGCGGGAGGAGGAGGGACCCGCCCGGAGGCCGCTGACGGGTGAGGACAGTCCCAGGACCGCGCTCTCCGACGAGCGCCTGTCGCCCGCTCTCCAGGTGAGGACCCAGTCCTCGCCCCGACCCCCTTGGGACG
>NW_007250799.1:2750-3895 GCF_000164805.1 Carlito syrichta | reverse complement strand
ACTATCTCATAATATTCATCATCAAAATGCTACTGCTTCATGTTATAAATTTCAGATACCTAGGGAAGCAGTAGGGCACATTATCAAGAATTGCCCAGCATGTCCTACTTTTGTTAACGTTCCAGCAGGAGTTAATCCATGAGGGGTAAAATCTAATGTATTATGGCAAATGGATGTAACTCATGTACCTACATTTGGAAAATTGTCTTATGTGCATGTTACTGTGGATACATTTTCTCATGTTATTTTATCCTCACCAAGAACTGGAGAAGCTTACAAGAACGTGGTGCAACGTTTATTTTTCACCATTAGGAATGCCAAAACAACATAAGACTGACAATGGTCCTGCATATACATCAAAATCTTTTCAACAGTTTTGTTCTCAATTTAATATTTTTCATTCCACAGGAATTCCTTATAACCTACAGCATCAAGCCATAATTGAAAGAGCCCATCAAACTTTAAAAAATCAAATACGTAAATTACAAGAGGGGGCGTTTATGTATAGTTCTCCTCATCATGTTTTAAATCATGCTGTATTTGTTATAAATCATTTAAATTTGGATTCTTAAGGCAATTCACCTATGGCTAGACACTGGAACCCAGAAGGAAAAGTTAAACCTATGGTAAAATGGAAGGATCTTCTCACAGGCCAATGGAGAGAGCCTGATATATTACTAACCAGTGGGAGAGAATATTTTTGCGTATTTCCACAGGATGCATCAACTCCTGTTTGTATTCCTGATCGATTCATTTGAAATACCCCCGCTAACCCAAAGACTGAGATGGGTGGCATGAATCCTGTTGAATCAAAGGAATAGACCGGAGAAAAATGTTGACAAAATAAGAGTTTTCACTTCCTTTGTCCTCTCCTATTCCTCCTACAACTCAAATTCCTGCCGTCCCTACTACTCTTGTTTCTTGTAATCTGTTCTGTGAGTCACTTCGCCTTTATCAGAGAAGGAATGGCAGATATCTATGGCCATGGCACCTAGCCCTGACTTTCAGTCTTTCTCTTTTACCTTCGGAGAAGGGGCAGGTGCCAAAGGCCACGGCAACTGACCCCAGTCACCCGTCTTTCTCTTTTACCTCTGGAGAAGGGGTGGGTGCCAAAGGCCACAGCACCTCACCCCAACCTCCAGACT
>NW_007250799.1:0-750 GCF_000164805.1 Carlito syrichta | reverse complement strand
AGATTATCATATGAAAAGGGTTTAAAGGCAATCATTGATTAAGTTTTCATGGATTAAGGTTTCTGGTGGGTGGGGGACACCCCTCCCCACATCTGACTTTGTGTATATAAGACCCGTTGTAATTCCCAATAAGACACATCACTTCTGCGCTAAACTGGAGTCCAGTCTCTTTCTTTCTCTTCTTCTCCCCAATCGCCGACACTGTCTCCAACTTCGGGGTACCCTGAACCCAGCTGGAGCTGGTCTCTGGCATCAAACAAGCACACTTAACAGGTTAGCTAACTAGCCAGCTAGCTGACTCAACCAGCTGAATTAACTCGTTAGCTTACAAGATAGCTAGCTGACTCAACCAGCTGCCCTAACTTCTTAATTAATTAGCTAGCTAGCTGACTCAACCAGCTGACTTATCCTGTTAACTAACTAGCTAGCTGACTCATCCAGTTGACTTAAGCCATTAGTTAACTAGCTAGCCAGCTGATTTAACTAGAAGGCTGACTTAACTAGTTGAATTAGCTAGCTGACTTAAGTAGTAAGCTAGCTAACTGAACTAGGTGACATAATTAGTTAGCTAACTAACTAGTTAGCTGAATAACTAGCTGACTTAACTAGTTAGCTAACTAATTAGCTAGCAGACTTAGGTAGCTGACTTAACTAGTTAGTTAACTAGTGAGATAGCTGACTTAGCTAGCTGATTTACCTAGTTGCCTAACTAGATAGCTAGCAGATTTAACTAGTTGGTTAAGAAGTTAG
>NW_007250798.1:3414-6660 GCF_000164805.1 Carlito syrichta | reverse complement strand
TATGGGCTAATCACGAATTTGGGATTTTGAAGCATTAACTAGTGAAATGAAATGCTCATATACAGACAATGTACTGACGTTTCCTAAGAACGAATAAGGAATGTGGGTGACATGTTTTCCCAATCTCCAAAAAAAATACGGCGTCTTCCTAAGATCTAAACAGGAATCAAGCTTTCGACGTAAGTATCTGTGAACAGGATAACTCATATACAGGTAACTGCACGGCTCATGCTAAAAGTAAGCAATCTGAGTTATACGAGTCCTCAGTCCTGAAAATATAAAGGGCAACTTGTTGATGGCTAAAGAAGAATCAGGGATTCGAGGCATGAATGGGGGTAATGGCAATCCTCATATAAAGAAAATTGCATGGCCTCTTGTTAATAAAAGAGAAGAAATCTGTTTTCCATGGTTCCTATTTCAAAAAATTTACATGACTTCTTGCTAAGGGCTAAACAAGAATCAGGGTTTCGAAACAGGAATCAAGGGAAAGAGAGTCCTCACTTACAGGACACTACATGACCTCCAACTAAGTACAAATGAAGAATCAGTGATGTACGCACTCTCAATTCAAAAAATTCCCGGATTGTCTGCTATTGGACAAACAAGAAACGGATCTTCGAGCTCCCGAAATATTTCACAGCAATTTAGCATTCTGATATTATGAATCAGTCATTTCAGAATCCAGCAACATTCTGGTCCTCTTAAAAGTTGTAAATGGTATTGGGCACTCCAAGTCCGTAAAGTTCTTCAGAACAACTAAGGCCAGATTCCAGGATAAAATGAATCTTCTTACCATATTTGGATGTAATTCTGTTCTTAAGGTGAAACTTGTAATCCTTCGCTTTCCGTGTCTCTTTTTATTTTAAGACGGGGGAAAGGTTTTGCACTCGCCAAATGTTTACTACGTACTTTTAATGGTAACCAGGAATCATGGAATCCACTAACTGAGGAAATTTCTGGGTATCTGTCTTTTGATATACAGAATTTGGAATCAAAATAGACTGGAAAAATCAGGGCATCTTACTGAGAATAAAAAGGAAATCCAGTTCTAGAAGTTCTCATTTTCCGGAATCTACAGGGACACTTGATAAGGATTAATCAGCAATCTGGGCTTCTGGGTCCCTACATTTTCAGAACTACTTGCTCCGTGGATACGCTAAATCTGTCATTACAGATCCTCAGGTTCTTTCTGGTACTTTTGTTAGTTGTAATCAAGGATTTGACTCTAGAAATCCTTTTGTTTCCTGGCATCATCTACGACCATAATCATATTCCCAGGATCAAAAGGTATATAGGTAAAAAATTCCTCGATTCAGGTGACCTCAAATTACAGAAAATTCTTGTGGGTGTGCATGTAGTAATTGGGGTTTTGTGTTTGGAATATTCCACATTTTGGGGAGGTCTTCTTGAGTGGAACCAGGAATCTTGGATTCCAGTTCCTAAAGGACATTATGGACTTCTTTCTCTTGATATCCAAAAACTGGAATACTCGATCACCAGGAACTGTCTCGGCATCCTCCAGAGTGAAGCAGGAAGCTGGGTAATGGAGGTCGTCATATACAGGAAACTGCACATCATATTGCTAAGGAAGTATAAGGAGTCTTCTTTATATGAGTCCTCAATCCGAAAAACTACAGGCCGTTTTCCTAAGACGTAACCACGAATCAGGTTTTTGAAGTAGGAATCTAGGTAATGTGAGTCCTCACATAAAGGGAAACTTTACTGACTATTGCTAATTAAAAATTAGGAATCTGTGGCACTCGGGTCCTCAATCCCCAAAAAGTTTAAGGTCATCTTGCTATGGGTAAACACGAATCATGGTGTTTTCAGAATGAACCTGGAAAATGGAGAAATTATTTACAAGCAACTACATGACCTTTTGCTATGAAACAATAAGGAATCTGTGTTACATATGTCCTCAATCCCAAAAATCTACAGAGCATCTTGGAAAGTTCTCAAAAGGATCACAGTTTCGAAGCAGGATGAATCTAATGAGAGTCCTAATATACAGGAACATACACAGCCCATTGCCAAGGATGAAAAAGAATCGGGGTTATAGCAGTCCTCAGTCCTTAAAATCAACAGGCCATCTGCTGTGGGCTAAGCAAGAATCAGGGTTTAGAACCTGGAACATAGGTAACAGCAATCCTCATATGCAGAATCTGTATGATCTCTAGCTAAGGAGAACTAATAAACCACTTCTACACGGTTCCTCCGTCACCATATCTACATGACATCTTGCTAATGGCAAAACAAGAATCAGGGTTTCCAAAGACGATTCTGGGGAAAGGGAGACCTCATATACAGAACATTACACGGCTCCTCAGTAAAGAAGAATATGGAATCTTTGATACACTAGTTCACAATCCGAAAAATTCTGAGAGTGTCTTCGTGCGGTATAAACAAGAATCAAGGCTTCGAGCTCGTCTCATGTTTCAGAGATATTTGGCTAGTGGGTATTATGAATCAGTCAATTCAGGACTCCAGAAACATTCTGATCCTCTTAAGAGTTGTAATTTGGTATCTGGTAGTACAAATCTCTTAAGTTCCTCGGGACAATTAGGGCCAGTTTCCTGAAAAAAAAAATACATATTGCCGTATTTGGATGTAACTTTGGTCTTAAGATGAACTTGGTAATCCTTAAATTTCCGTTTGTACTTTATTTGTAGAGGGCCGAGGGTTTTGCAGCTGTCACATATTTACTAAGTATTATTAAAATGTAACCAGGATCCATGGATTCCACGTCCCTAAGAAACATCTGGGCATTTGGATTTTTGTACACAGTTTTGGAATCCACATGGACAGGGAAATTCAGAGCATCTTGCTGAGAATGGAAAGGGAATCCGGTTCTTGGAGTTCTCTATCACCTAAATCTACAAAGTCTCTTGATAAGATTTAATCAGCAATATGGGCTTCTATTTCGCCACATTTTTAGTGTGTCTTTTGAAAAGGGACTGGGAATCTTGGGTTCCAATTCCTCAAGAACTTTATGGGAGTCTTTCTCTTGATATCCAAGCAACTGAAATTCTAGGTCACCAAGAAATAACTTGGTGTCTTGCTGAGAATGAAGCAGGAATTTCAGTAATGGGAGTCCTCATATACAGAACTCCACACGACCTGTTGCTATGGAAGAATAAGGAATCTTGGTTACACGAGGCCTCCATCCCAAAAACCTACAGACCGTCTTTCTAAGAGATAACCACCATTCAGGTTTTGGGAGTAGGAATCTGGATAATGGGAGTCCTG
>NW_007250798.1:0-2796 GCF_000164805.1 Carlito syrichta | reverse complement strand
CACTGTAATCCTTCCTCTTCCGTGACTCTTTTTATTTTTAAAAGGGACAAGTGTTTTGCCCTTGCCTAATGTTTACTACGTACTTTTAATGGTAACCAGGAATCATGGAATCCACGAACCTAGGACTCTTCTGGGCATCTGTCTTTTGATATACTGAATTTGGAATCCAAATCGACAGGAAAAATCAGCACATCTTACTGAGAATTGAAAGGAAATCCGGTTCTAGGAGTTCTCATTTTTCGGAATCCTCTGGGCCTCTTGATAAGGTTTAATCAGCAATCTGGGCTTCTGGGTCCCTACATTTTCAGAGCTACTTGATTCGTGGATACACTAAATCTGTCATTACAGATCCTCAGGATCCTTCTGGTCCTCTTGTTAGTTGTAATCAAGGATTTGGCCTTTGAAATCCTCTTGTGTCCTGGGACCATCTACGATCATAATCATATTCCCCAGAATGAAAATATATATTGGTACAAAATTCCTCGATTCAGGTGACCTCAAAGTAAAGAAAGTTCTTGGGCGTGGGCTGGTAGGAATTGGAGATTTGGGTGTGTAATATTCCACATTTTGGGGTGGTCTTGTGAAGGGGAACCAAGAATCTTGGATTCCAGTTCCCCAAGAACATTATGGACATCTTTCTCTTGATATCCAAAAAACTGGAATTCTCAGTCACCAGGAACTATCTTGGCATACTGCAGAGTGAAGCAGGAAGCTGGGTAATGGAGGTCGTCATATACAGGTCATCTTGTTATGGGCTAAACATGAATCATGGTGTTTTCGAGCATGAAACTGGAAAATGGAGTCCTTATTTACAGGCAACTACAAGACCTTTTGGTAAGAAAGAATAAGGAATCTGGGTTACACGAGTCCTAAATCCCAAAAATCTACAGAGCATCTTGGAAAGTTCTAAAAAGAATCAGAGTTTCGAAGCAGGGTGTATCTAAAGAGAGTACTAATATACAGGAAAATACACAGACCCTTTCCAAGGAAGAAAAAGAATCGGGGTTATAGCAGTCCTCAGTCTGTAAAATCAACAGGCCATCTGCTGTGGGCTAAATAAGAATTAGGGTTTAGAAGATGGAACTTAGGTAATAGCAGTGCTCATATGCAGAATCTACATGACCTCTAGCTAAGGAGAACTAAAAAAACTCTTTTACACGGTTCCTCTATCACAATATCTATGTGACATCATGCTAATGGCAAAACGAGAATCAGGGTTTCCAAACAGAATTCTGGCGAATGGGAGTCCTCATATACAGGACATTACACAGCCCCTCGGTAAAGAAGAATAAGGAATCTGTGATACACTAGTCCACAATCCGAAAAATTCTCAGGGTGTCTTGCTGTGGTATAATCAAAAATCAAGGCTTCGAGCTCGTCTAATATTTCAGAGATATTTGGCTTGTGCGTATTATGAATCTGTCATTTCAGGATTCCAGCATCATTCTGGTCCTCTTGAGAGTTGTAATCGGGTATCTGGTAGTACAAGTCCCAAGGTCCCTCGGGACACTTAAGGCCAGTTTCTCGGAAAAAAGTATCAGCTTGCCATATTTGGAGGTAACTTTGGTTTTAACATGAGCTTGGTAATCCTTGTAGTTCAGTTTGAACTTTATTTGTAGAGGGCCTGAGGGTTTTGCAGTTGACAACTATTTAGTACGAATTATTAAAATGTAACCAGGATCAATGGATTCCACGTCCCTAGGAAACATCTGGGCATCTGCATTTTTGTACACAGAGTTTTGGAATCCACATGGACAAGGAAATTCAGAGCATCTTGCTGAGAACGGAAAGGGAAACCTTTTCTTGGAGTTCTCAATCGCCTAAATCTACAATGTCTAATGATATGGTTCAATCAGCTCTGGGCTTCGATGTCACCACATTTTTACTGTGTCTTTTGAAAAGGGACAGGAATCTTGGGCTCCAATTCCTCAAGAACTTTATGGGAGTCGTTCTCTTGATATCCAAGGAACTGGAATTCTAGGTCACCAGGAAATATCTTGGCGTCTTGCTGAGAATCAAGCAGGAATTTCAGTAATGGGAGTCCTCATATACAGAACACTACACGACCTGTAGCTACGGAAGAATACGGAATCTTGGTTACACGAGGCCTGCAACCGAAAAACTTACAGACCGTCTTCCTAAGAGATAACCACCATTCAGGTTGTGGGATCAGGAATGTGGATAATGGGGATCCTCATATACAGGAAACTGCACTGTCTATTGCTAAAGGAGAATAAGTAATCTGATTTACACGTGTCCTCCATCCCATTAAATCTTCAGGGTTTATTGCTAAGGGCTAAACACGAATTTGGGTTTTTGAAGCATAAAGTAGGGAAATGAAATCCTCATATAGAGGCAAATGCACTGACTTTTCCTAAGAAAGTATAAGGAATGTGGGGGACATATTTGCTCAATATCCAAAAAGGTATACAGCGTCTTCCTAAGATCTAATCAAGAATCAAGCCTTCGAAACATCTATCTGTGAAAAGGAGTACTCATATACAGGTAACTGCATGGCTGTTCCTAAAAACAAGTAATCTGGGACATACGAGTCTTCAGTCCTGAAAATCTACATGGCGTCTTCCTGACACCTAAAGAAGAATCAGGGATTCGAGGCATGAATGTAGGTAATAGCAATCCTCATATACAGGAAACTACATGGCCATGTGCTAATATAAGAGAAGAAATCTGTTTTCCACAGTTCCTCTATCAAAAAATCTACATGACTTCATACTAAGGCTAAACAAGTTCAGGTTTCGAAACACGAATCAAGGGAAAGAAAGTCCTCACATACAG
>NW_007250797.1:73124-80881 GCF_000164805.1 Carlito syrichta | reverse complement strand
CCAGCTTCTTTAGGTGGCTTGTTAGGTTGTTAATTTGTGTTCCTTCCATTTTTTTCATGTGTGTTTGTAGGCATATAAACTCCCCTCTTACTACAGCTTTCAAGGCATCCCAGAGATATTGGTAAGATGTTTCTTCATTTTCATTTCCAGGTATCTTTTGCTCTCTGTTTTGATTTCATCATTGACCAGGAGTTGTTTAGCATCATGCTGTTTAGTGTCCATGTCTTTGTGGGTTTTGGGGGGACCTTGTTGGTGTCAATGTTCATTTTTATTCCACTGTGATCCGAGAAGGTGCATGGTAGAATTTCGGTCCTTTTAAATTTGCTTATGCTTCATTTATGGCCAATTACGTGGTTGATCTTAGAATACGTCCATGCAGTGATGAGTAGAATGTATCTCTGTGGTCTTTGGATGGAGTGTTCTGTAGGTATCAATTAAGTCCGTTTGGTCCAAAGTCACATTGAGGTTCCAGATCTTGCTGATTTTTTGTCCTGATGATCTGTCTAGGGTTGTGAGTGGTGTATTAAAGTCCCCAGTTATGATGGTGTTAGAGTCAATATCTTTCTTTAGTTTTCCTAGAAGTTGCTTTATGAAAGTTGGCGCACCTATGTTGGGTACATATATGTTTAGGATAGATATTTCTTGTTGATGGATTGAGACTTTTATCATTATGTAGTGGTCTTCTGTATCTTTTTTGGTTTTTAATAGCTTGAAGGGTATTTTGTCTGAAATTAAGATCACTACTCCTCCTTTCTTTTGTATTCTGTTCACCTGAAAGTTTGTTTCCCATCCTCTTACTTTGAGTCTGTGTTCCTTTCTAGTGAGGTGAGTTTCTTGAAGGCAATAGATTGTTGCCTGATGATATTTTATCCATTTTGCCATTCTCTGTCTTTTCAGTGGTGTATTTACTCCATTCACATTTAGGCTAATAATTTGAAATGCAAGAGTTGATCCCTGTCATAAGGTTCTTACAGAGTTGTTCCTGTTTATTTGTTGTCTTTCTTTGGGTTTTGGAGTTGGTTCATATGTGTTTTTAATCTTTTGCCTGTACACTTGTGAAGAATGCTGTTGTTCTTTTTTCTTTTTCTTCTGTGTTCAGTACTTTTCATAAGTGTTTCTTGTAGAGGTGGTCTGGTGGCAGCGTAGGTTCTTAGGGATTGGATATCTGGAAAAGATTTCAATTCTCCCTCACTAATGAAACTTAGTTTGGTTGGGTAGGTTATTCTTGGTTGAAATTGTTTCTCTTTTAGAACTTTGAAGATAGGGCTCCAGGCTCTCCTAGCCTGAAGGGTTTCTGTGGATAAATCTGCTGCTATTCTAATTGGTTTTCCCTGGTAGGTAGTCTGGCCTTTTTCTCTTGCTGCCTTTGGGATTTTTCCTTTTATAGCTACTTTGTTTAGGCGAATTATTATGTGTCTGGGAGTTGGTCTTCTCATTTGTTGTCTTGCAGGGCTTCTCTGAATCTCTTGTGTTTGAATTTTTTCATCCTTGATGAGATGAGGGAAGTTTCCTTGAATGATTTCATGAAATGTTTGTTCCAGTGTGGCTTCTGTTTCTCTCTCTGCCTCAGGAAGCCCAATTACTCTTAGGTTTGGTCTCTTGAAGTGATCATTCACCCCTTGCAGGTTTTGTTCTGTCTTTTTGAGCTTCTTTTCTATGCGTTTGACAGTTTGGGTTAGTTCTGTGTTTTGGTCTTCGAGCTCTGAGATTCTTTCTTCTGCTTGGCTGATTCTGCTTTCCATGCTTATTAGTCTGTTATTCATTTCCATCACAGCATTTTTTACTGCTGTTATTTCAGACATTAGCTCCTTCCTATTTTCCTCTTGTCTCTCCTCAATTTTTTTAATTCTCTCTATTAATGTCTTGATGTCTTCGTTTGTTGCATGTGACCAGCCATTCTGGGGACTCTTCAATGTTTGTATTCCAGAATCTGTTTTCTCAGTGTCTGTTCTCCCAGGGGTCTGTGTGAGACCTGTATTCTTCTTTTGGTTTTTCTTCATTTGTGCGGTTTTCCCCCCTCCTACTTTTTCCTTCCCTCCACATCACTGTCTTCTTTAATTCTGTTATTCAGTGGTAAAGGGATTGGTTTTACTTCTGTTTGTTCAATCTCCTATTCTTTATGTATGCCCTCTTATTTTGTTCTATTCTGGAGTTGCACTGTAGGTTGGGGGTGGTCCTTTTTGCAGATTTGAGATTTACTTAAGGGGGGAGCTGTGATTCAAAATCTATCTGCAGGTCCTGGTATTCACTGATAGGTGTGTGGATAATCTGGAACCCACTTCCCATTGCCTTGGAATCTGTTCATGCAGTGGGGCTGTAGGTTTACTCCCTAAAATAAAATGTGATTAGCAGAAGGAAGAGAATGGAGCAGACAGTGGGTTGAAGAGGGGGTTGGAGAGATACAGGATTAAGGGGGGAAAGAAACATGTGCCAAAAAATGGAGAGAGAGACCTTTACTGAAACAGATAAAAACAATAGACCACAGCTGCTGACGAACCAATTCCCATGCAAAAAATAAATAAATAAAACATATAGTGATGCTAACATACAAGCTAACCAACCACCTTATTGGTGTGCTGTTCCTCTATACAAAGAAATGGTTTACAGAGAGAAGAAAAGGACGAGGGGGAAAAAAGGAACAATACAGTAGGTATAGAATTAAGTCATTAAACTAACAGAATCAATGAAGCACACTCTGAGACTTTTCATTTAAGTCCAATGTCCTTTCAGTTTTGATTTCTAGCTTTCTTTTCAAGCAGGTAGATTAGTTTGCAGTTAGGGTCAGTTGCCCCTGGTCTGCTGTGAAGGACAGTTCAGATCACCCTCCGTTCACCACTCTGGCCTATGTCTTTTTCAAGCTTGTTTCTTCCGTTTCGGTGTTGTTACCTTGAATTTCCAGCAGGTGGTGCTATCTCAGCTGCTTGCCCCAAAGGGGGTGGGGCTGGACAGGAACAGACAGAGACTGGAGCTGGATACCTGCCTCAGGGCACAGGCAGGGGACTCACGGTGGGCAGGACGTCTTGGTCATGGGAGAGTTGGCAGCGATCCCAGCAGATCTTCCTGAAGGGGCTTCAAGGACTGATGTCATGGATCGCCTCTGGCCCGGGTGGTGCAATGTGCTACCAGTGGCGGCTGCGGCTGTGGCTGCGGCGACTGTGGCAGCGACAGCTGCAGCGGTGGTGGCGGCGGCATCTGCGCTGCGGTGGCTGTCCAGTGCGCTGTGATGTCCGAGCGGTGAAAACAGCCGAGCTCTGTATGAAGAGCAGGCTGCGATTTTGGGGTCCGCAGCCCCTGGAGTGAGAGCCATAGACCCACTGCAGTTCTCCTTTGCAGAGGGTTTCACAGACCAGGTTGCCCCATTGCCATCTTGCCGGAAGTCCTCTTTTTTTCTTATTCTCCCCCCTTCGGTCTTTTTTTCTTTCTTCTCTATTCACTTTGTACTAGGCATGTGTGTGTGTGTTTAGTTTTCTTGGGGTTTTCCTGTTGTGGTGGTTTGTTTTGTCTCACTTTGTTGTTATTGCAGATTGTTTTGTAGTGTGGGTTGGTTTTGGCTTTGCATCATCATATAGAATGGTGGTGGGGAGTGGATCTCAGGGAAAACATACCACAGTAAATGAACATTTTAATTTGCAAGTAGCATCTGACTCCTAGCACCCCATCCCCCATTTTGCTCAGATTTCAAAAACTACAAGAGACAGCAAAGCTTCCCATCCACCATCCTATTTCAGAATAGAACACATTCAGAGCCTGAATCAGGGAAGAATAGAGGACTGAGTGAACATCAGAAGGGAAAGCCTCTCCCACTGACACTGAATAGCAGAACTAAAGAAAAACAAGAGATCTGTCAAAAATGAGGAAATGTCAAAGGAAGACCTCAGGCAATTCCAAGTCTACCAAAGACAAAACTCCTGAGATATCAGACCTTGGTGCCCAAACAATGGAAGTCACCAACAACTGGCCCCAGAATATGACAGGGATCAGGGAATGTTTGGAAAGAGTGAACAAGACTCAAGAAAGACAAGATGCAACACTGCAAAAAGGTGTAACAGAGATTCTGGCAATAAAAAATTTCATCCAGGAAATAAATGATAAGAATTAATCTAGCTGAAGAAAGAATTTCAGAACTTGAAGACCAGACATGGAATTAACCTGATCTATAAAAAATGAGAAAGAAGACTCAGAAAGAAAGAACAAAGCCTACAAGAGATGTGTGATTGCATCAAGAAGCCGAACCTACACCTGATTGGTATCCCAAAAGAAGAAAGGGAAAATGAGAACAACTTGGAACAAGTATTCCAGGAGGTGATCCAAGAAAACTTTCCCCATCTCACCAGAGATGTGAGCAGCCAAGCACAAGAGTTACAGAGAACCCCCGCAAGACATCAAATGAGAAGACCAGTCCTTAGACTCCATAGTAATTCACCTACACAAAGTAGGCACAAAAGAAAAAAACCTAAAGGCAGCAAGAGAGAAAGGTCACACTACCTACTGGGGAAAACCAATCAGAATAACAGCAGACCTATTGCAGAAACACTACAAGCAAGAAGGGACTGGAGCCCTATATTCAAAGTCTTCAAAGAAAAGTTATTTCAACCAAGAATTTCCTATCCAGCTAAACTCAGCTTTATCAGTGATGGAGAATTAAAATCCATCCCAGACATTCAATCCCTAAGAGATCATGCAGCTTCCAGACCAGTTCTACAGGAGACACTCAAAAAGGTATTAAGCACATAAGAAAGAAAAAAAAGAATCACCAAACTTCCCAAGAGAATAGCAGAGAACAGAATCAACAGAGAATATAGTGCAACAAGAAACTTGAAAACACACGCATACAATAACCCCAAAGACAAAAGAAAACAAGTAAAGAAAAAAACTTATAAGAACCTCATGACAGGGATAAACAATCACATTCCAGTAATCAGTCTGAATGTGAATGAACGAAATGCAACACTGAAAAGACACAGAATGGTGGACTGGATAAGAAATCATGACCTCATTATTTGCTGCATCCAGGAGACTCACCTCACTACAAGGAGTGCACATAGATTCAAAGTTAAAGGACGGAAAACGAGTTTCCAGGCAAATGTATCACAAAAGAAGTCAGGAGTTGCAATCTTAATATCAGACAAAACAACCTTTAAGGTATCCAAAATTTTAAAAAATCAAAAGGGCACTACATAATGATAAAAGGTTCAATCCATCACTAAGAAATATTCATCTTAAACGTATATGCACTCAACATAGGAGCACCAGCATTTATAAACCAACTACTAAATAAACTAAAAAAAATTTGACTCTAACACTATTATAGTAGGGGATCTGAATACTCCACTGACAGCCATAGATAGATCATCAAGGCAAAAAATCATCAAAGAGATCCAGAACCTAAACTTGACACTTGACTAAATGGACTTAGTAGATACATACAGATTATTCCACCCAACAATCACAGAATATACACATGGAACATAATCTAAGATTGATCACATCCTTTGCCATAAATCAAGCATAAACAAGTTCCATAAGGTTGAAGTCTTGCCATGCACATTCTCAGACCACAGTGGAATAAAAATAAATATCAAAACCAACAACTTTTCCCCAAAGCCCACAAAGACATGGACACTAAACAGCATCATGAACAACAAATGGGTCGACACTGAAACCAGAGAAGAAATTGAAGATTCCTGGAAACAAATAAAAATGAAGAAACATCTTACCAAAACCTCTGGGATGCCATGAAAAGAGTTCTAAGAGGGAAATTTATATTTCTACAAGCACACATCAAGAAAATGGAAAGTTCACAGGTGGAGAGCCTAACAAATAACCTAAGGGAGCTAGAAAGAGAAGACCATCAAAACCCCAGCTTAAGCAGAAGAATCCAACTCACAAAAGTAAGAGCCTAAATATGGGACTTGGAAGACAAAAATATTATTGAAAACATCAACAAAACAAAAAGTTGGTTCTTTGAACGAATTAACAAGATTGATGGACCCCTAGCCAGAAATGGCCAAGAAAAAGAGAGAAAAAGCCCAAATAAACACAATCAGACATACAAAAGATCAAATCACAACTGACCCCAAAGAAATACTAAGGATTATCAGGGATTACTATGTATACCTATATGGAAACAAACTTGATAACCTAGATGAAATGAAGGACTTTCTGACATCATACAACCTCCCCAGGTCAAAACAAGAGGAAATTGAGACACTAAATAGACAAATAACAACCCAGGAAATTGACTCAGTCATATGAAAACTTCCCACCAAAAAAAGCCCTGGATCAGACGACTTTCTAGCAGAATTCTACAAAACATACAAGGAGGAGCTGTTACCTATCCTACTGAAAGTATTCTAGGCAATTGAGAAAGATGGAATTCCCCCCACATCATTCTACAAAGCTAGCATCACACTGATACCCAAACCAGGTAAAGATCCAACAAAGAAAGAGAACTACAGGGCAATATCCCTTATGAATGTAGATGCAAAAATCCTTAACAAGATTCTAGCAAATCGAATCCAAAGACACATGTCAAAAATTATCCACCATGACCAATTAGGCTTAATCCCCAGGATGCAGGGCTGGTTCAACATTAGCAAGAGCATAAATGTCATTAAATACATCAACAGATGTAAAAACAAGAATCACATGATTATCTCATTAGATACAGAAAAAGCTTTTGATAAAATCCAGCATCCTTCTTGATAAAAACCCTCAAACACCTAGGTATAGAAGGAACATACCTCAAAATAGTAAGCGCCATCTACCATAAGCCAACAGCTAACATATTGCAAAATGGGCAGAAACTAGAAACATTTTCCCTGAAAACTGGAAAAATACAAGGCTGCCTACTCTCACACCTCTTGTTCAATATTGTGTTGGAGGTCCAGCTTGGGCAATTAGTTAAGAGAAGGAAATCAGGAGTATCCAAATAGGAAAAGAGAAAGTCAAGTTATCCCTCTTTGCTGATGATATGATCCTTTACCTTGAAAATCCAAGATAATCTGTCAAAAACCTGCTTGCACTGATAAAGAACTTTGGCAAAGTCTCAGGGTACAAAATAAATGTGCAAAAGACAGTTGCATTCTAATACACCAACAACAAGCAGGCAGAGACCCAAATAAAAAGCACAATCTCATTGACAAGTCACCAAAAAAAATGAAATACCTCAGTATCTTCCTAACCAGAGAAATGAAAGACCTTTACAATGAGAATTACAAAACACTGCTCAAAGAAATTCAAGAAGATATAAACATATAGAAAAATATTCCATGCTCATGGATAGGAAGAATCAACATTGTTAAAATGTCCAACCTACCAAAGGCAATCTACAGATTCAATGCAATACACATTAAGGAACAGGTATATAGATCAATGGAACAGAATTGAGATTCCAGAAGCAAAACCTCAATTTCTCAACCAACTTATCTTCGACAAAGCCCCCACCACCTACCAATGGGGAGAGGAGAACCTATTCAGTAAATGGTGCTGGGAAAATTGGCTGACCACATGCAGAAGATTGAAACAGGACCCCTATCTATCCCCATGCACAAAGGTTAACTCCAAATGGATCAGAGACCTAAATGTAAAACCTCAAACGATAAGAACCTTAGAAAAGGAAGGAAATACCCTCATGGAAATCGGAACTGGCATCCAATTCCTGTACAAAACCCAAAACCCACAGGACTTAAGAGAGAAGATAGACAAATGGGACCTTATTAAACTGACAAACTTCTGCAAAGCCAGAGAAACCATCA
>NW_007250797.1:1950-72302 GCF_000164805.1 Carlito syrichta | reverse complement strand
CTCTCACAAAAACAAAGATCCGAATATCACATGTTCTCACTCATATAATGGACCTTGAACATCCAATGCAATACTATAAGAAAATGACTGACGGTACTGGGAAACTATGGGGGAAGGGGGATGGGATTAACAGTAGCAAATATCTGTCGGGGGATGGGAAAACACCTCTTATCAACAGGGTGCCTGAATGAAACGTAATTGTACACCTAACCCTTAACTGTACCCCACAAAACCAAAATAAAAAATACTGATTAATGAAAAAAAAAAAAGTTACCAATATCATTCTTCTCAGACCTGGAAATGACAATACATTCATATGGAAACATAAATGACCACAAATAGCCAAAACAATGCTTAGCAAAAGAAACAAAGCAGGAGGCATCACACTTCCAGACTTCAAACTTTACTATAAGGTTACAGTAATCAAAACAGCCTGGTATTGGTACAGGAACAGGCACATAGACCAATGAAACAGGATAGAGATTCTGGAAGCAAAGCCTCAATTCCTCAACCAACTCATCTTTGACAAAGCCTCCAACAACAACCACTGGGGAGAGGAGAACCTATTCAGTAAATGGTGCTGGGAAAACTGGCTGACCACATGCAGAAGATTGAAACAGGAAGCCTACCTATCACCATACACAAAAATTAACTCTAAATGGATCCGCCGGGCTCGGTGGCTCAGCCTGTAATCCCGCGCCTTTGGGAGGCTGAGGTGAGTGGATTACCTGAGACCACGGGTTTGAGACCCGCCTGGGTAGCGAGACGTCATCTCTACAATAAATCAAAAAATCAGCCGGGTGTAGCAGCGCATGCCTGTAATTCCAGCTACTTGGAAGTCTGAGGCAGAAGGATCGCCGGAGCCCAGCAGGTCGAGGCTGCGGTGGCTGGGAGCAGCCACTGCACTCCAGTCTGGGCGACAGTGTGAGACTCCAACTCAAAAAATAAATAAATAAATAAATAAATAAATGGATCAAAAACCTAAACATAAAACCTCAAACTATAAGAATCTTAGAGAATGCAGGAGACACCCTTATGGAAATTGGAACTGGGAAGCAATTCCTATTCAGAACCCTAAAGGTCAATACCTTAATAAATCAGATAGACAAGTGGGACCTCAAAAGATTAACGAGCTTCTGGAAAGCAAAAGAAACCATCAAGAGAGCAGGGAGATAACCCACAGAATGGGAAAAAATATTTGCCACCTGTATGTCTGACAAAGGCCTAACATCTAGTATCTACAAGGAACTCAAACGTACCGAAAGGAAAAAAACAAACAGTCCTTTAAGAATGGGCAAAAGACATGAATAGACATTTCTCAAAACAAGATATATAGGCAGCCAACAGACATATGGAAAAGTGTTCAGCCTCACTCATCGTCAGAGAAATGCAAATCAAAACCACATTGAGATACCACCTAACCCCTGTAAGAATGGCTGTCATTAATAAAACAAACAACAAAGATGCTGGTGAGGATGTGGAGAAAAAGGAATGCTTCTACACTGTTGGTAGGAATGCAGACTAGTACAACCTCTTTGGAAGACAGTGTGGCGATTTATGATAGAACTAGAAATTGATCTTCCACATGACCCAGCAATTCCCCTATTGGGAATATACCCAGAGGAACTCAAATTATTCCACAAAAAAATATCTGCACACGCATGTTTGTTGTAGCTCTATTTACAATAGCAAAAACATAGAACCAACCATGTTGCCCATCGAAGCTGAACTGGATAAAAAAACGTGGTAGATATACACAATGGAATATTATGCAGCCATAAAGAAGGACAAATATATGGACTTTGCAGCAACTTGGGTGGATTTGGAGTCGATCATACTCAGTGATTTCCCACAGAAAAAAAAACTGAGTTCCAAATGTTCTCACTCATAAGCTGAACTTGAACAAATATAATGCTACAAGAAAGCGATTGGCAGTAGTGGAAAACTGTCAGGGTTGGGGGTGGGATTGGCAGTTGAGGGAAACTGCTAGGGGAGGGAGGGGCATACCTCATCAACAAGGATACCTGCATGATCAATGTTTATATACCTAACCCTGAAGTGTACCCCACATCTCTATAATAAATAGTAATTTGAAAAATAAAATAAAATTAAAGGATTCATTAAGGATGCTAAAATAAATATAAATATTATATTTTAAAAACATAATATAGAGTAGGATTAAGTACATCTAGGTGACCCTTTGGTTAAGTGTGAACTAGAAAAAAAAAAGGGTAAGAATCATTTCTAGGCATGTGTGTCTATGAAACATTAAAAGAGCAAATTAATAAAAAAAACTAATCTCAAATAAAAATTCACACAGAAGCACTAATAGGTAGTAGCAGCTAACCAAGATAAATTTCATTTAACTGTCAACTGAAGAGTGACAGAGTTCATCAATTTGGAAAAGAGAACTTTATTTCTCATAGAGGTTTGCAGTTGGCAGTGTGGCCTTTCTGACAGGTTGAGAAACGCAGCCTCATGCCAGAAGCCAGAGACACTTCAAGGGAAGGCAAAAGACACAGGAATTTATGTTGAGTAGCATGACCGAATATATTCATTTAATAAACTATAGGAGGAGCCACAAATATTTACAAAATGAGAAACGTACGCATGCACAATTATGCCTTATGCCTCACCATGGTAGCCATGTTCAAAAAACAGCAGTTTTAGCGTGATCCAAGGGTGGAGTTTGTGGCCCTCTGACATCAAAAGGTGAAGCAAAGGATGCAAAAAAGCCTTACTGAGTCTTTTCCCTAGGCTGGTCAGAAATACTCTGTGGTCCATGGTCTCTAATTGGCAAAAAAGGAGGATAGCATCGCAAATGATTGCTACTAGCATTGGAAGCTTTTGCAAGGGCTGATTTCTGTTTAGGCCCTTAAGGAAGACAGTCTAACTATAGTTAACAAGGCAGGGGATGTCACAAGGTTTGTCTGAGTTCCCCATACCTCATAACTGAGGACTCAGTTTTCAAAGTTCTGGGATCCCCTTGGCCAAGAGATGGTCTGTACAGTCAGTTTCGTGGCTTAGAATTTTATTTTTATTTCTCAGGCTTAACATCCCATTGTAATTTGTTATCTTTATGAAGGGAAATTTTAAAATGGCTTAAATGGTGATACAATTTGACTCAATTGCATGATAAGGTATTCACTTTTTAAAAATCACAGATGTAATTAGTGTCATACGTATATATATGTATGAGCATGTGTGTGCATGTTTATTCTCCAGTTATTTATTACATTTATTAAAGAGAAAATTGAAAACAATCTAAATATTCGGTAATTACTTATTAAGTTAATCACACGATAAGATTGTCTTTGAATTTTTTTTCTATTAAATTTTACCCATATGGGTAGTTTAACTTCCACTTTAAAAAGTTTTAACACCTGGCCATTGCCGTGCTAAGCAAGGTGTGGCCATGTGCTCTTTGAGCTATGGTCAGGCCATGTTTCCTGGATTTAGCCCCCCCCACCTTGAGGAAATGAATCCCCTCTCTTTCTCTCTCATTTACTTTCTGAATAGACTATATTTTCTAATCTAAAAAAGAAAAAGCTTTAATACCTACATAGCATTTTATACTAATAACATAAGATTATTTTTATAATTATTCTTATGTCTAAAATCTCATAAATGTCTCTTCACAGATAACATTACAGACTAAACAGAAATTTATCAATAGACATTACCAATAGATGTTGAAAAAAATTAAATAGTGGGCTGTAATTTCCTTTGCATTTCTATATAAAATGTATTAATAACCCTGATGTTCTTGCTCTCTCATATTGGCTTGCATTTGTCCACATCTGCAGCTAATTAAACTACTTATGTGTATGCTGCCCAAGAACTCTCAGAAAAGCAAAAATGGGCATAATAGGTGTTCTCTTCAAAATTCCTCAGTTTTCCAATATTCAACATTTTTATCAAGGGGAAAATTGGGGGCCAGATGTTATATATCAACATTTGTCATTTTGTCAGTTTTGTGTCTCAGTTCTCCTGTGCAAAGAGTGTATAATATTTCTCTTACACTATTTCACTAGTTTATATGATTCTTTTTCCAGAGTATAAGCAAACCATTTCAAGAGATCAATGGTAGAACAAAAAATTTCATCTCACTGCAAACACCTTTTATTTTTACTTCAGATGCCCTGCTCCCCAAATTTCCTTTGCATATATTAGTATGTATATTTAATTACCAAACATTTTATATATGATCATGTGTCATGTAATAATGGAGATATGTTATGAGTATGCTGTCATTAGATGATTTTGCCATTGTGCGAATATAATAGAGTATACTTCAAATATAGGTGGTATAGATCAATACATACCTAGCCTATATCGTAGAGTTCATTGCTTCTAGGATAAAAACTAATACAGCACATTGCTGTACTGATTACTGTAGGCAATTGTAACACAATGGTATTTGTGTTTCTAAACATATACAATTATGGTATTATAATAGTACCTAATAAAATACAATCCAAGATTATAATACTGTATGTATGTATGTATGTTGTGTATGTAATTCATTAAATGAAGTGTTATGTGATGAATGACTGTTTATGTACAAACACACACATATACACAGATATTTGTGATTTTTTTTAGTCTTTCAGTTATCTTTTAATTTTTAGACAAGTGCAACACTTTAAATTATTGTACTCTAATATATTGTATAATATATATGATATATTATAAATTTATTCTTTGCAGTGCAGTGGTGAATTTTGTGTGTCACATGCCTAGATTATGTAGTGTCCAGAAATTTAGTTAAACACTATTCTGGCTGTGTCTGTGAGGGTGTTTCTGAATGAAATTAGTATTTAAATCAATAGACTGAGTAAAGCAAATTGCCTTCCCTAATGACAGTGGGACTCATTGAATCAAACAAAAAGGCAGACCTTCCCCCAAGTAAAAATTCTTGCTGCCTGACTGCATACCAACTGGAACATCAGTTTTTCCAGCCTTTACACTGAAACACTGGGTCTCAAGCCTGGCCTTTGAACTGAAACCATACCTTGGCTTTCCCAGTTCTTAGGCCTTCAGATTCAAACTGGATCGACACCATTGGCTCTCCTGGGTCTCCAGCTTGCCACCTCATCCTACAGATCTTGAAACTTGCCAGCCTCATAAATTACGTGAGCCAGTTCTTACTATAAATATACACACACATATATGTATACGTATATATACTTTTATATATATATATATACACATATTCTATTGTCTCTATAAAACTTTGTCTCTATAAAATTTTGTCTCTATAAAACTAAGCATTTTAATACTGAGTGACTAGTGCAGTTATATTCAGCTTTCTATTAGTAAGCAAAATGTTTCCATTTTTTAATAAAAGTTATCCTCATTAGAATGTTAATTTTTTACATTTTCATTATAATCTAAAGTTAATTTTAACCTCTACAGCACTTCAAAATTTTAATCTTGTAATAAGTTCTGTCTCTTCACTTATTGACTTCTTATGTTAGTTCTTTTAGAAGGCATTATAGTTTTTTTACACATAGTTACCCATATTTCTAATGTGAGATATTTCTAGGTGTTCTATTAGCTGTTATTGGAATATTTTTCCCTCTATTTCCTTTATTTGAAATAAGTAAAAAATTTAAAGATACAGTTAAACAGCCCAAGCTCCAATCTTTTCCCTTTTAATTTCTTTTTCCTTGGAAATGAACACTATCTTAAATTTAGATGGATCATTTGCATATAATATTTAATAATTTTAAAAATTGTCATTAGTATTGGTCAAAAATTTCAAATATTAGCAAGTTAATTTGATTAATCTTGCCAGATATTAACTATTTTTTTGATATTTTAAAATATATATAAAGTTTGTTAAATAATACATTGTCCTTTGAAATTACCTTTTTTGCAAAAATATTTTGACACTTTGATATGTAGCTCTATGAAGATATATTCTAGCTCTGCTGTATTTCATTATGTGAATAAACCAATGTTTATTCATGCATTTCTTAACTAAGAAATTGTTAGGCCATTTGCCAACTTTTGGTTCTACAATCATGTTGTAATGAGCATGATTTTTGTATGCTTCTAGAAAGAACCAAGTCCAAAATTTCCCAATGGAAGAGCACTTTGAAATAAATTACTGCTTTATAATACCTACTTCTCACCTCCACCAGATATTTCTAAATTACTTTTGAAAGAAATTGTACTAATTACTGTACCATTAGTAATATGTAAGATTTCAATTTACCCCAGCCAATACTTGATGTAATCAGATTTTAATTTTTACAAACTAAACAATATAAAATTGCAATTCATTGTTTTCATTTTAATGTATATAGTTCCTTGACTACATATAATGGCAGGTACATTTTCTTATATTTATTGGCCATCTAACATGTTCTCTGAGTGTTTAATATATATTTTTAGTCTATTATTCTATTGGCCTATGTTTCTCTTACTGGTTTCTATCTATGCATATATTCTGTATTATAGTAATTTGATTATATGTAAATATAAGTGTGTGTATATATATCTATGTGTGTGTATATATTCTATGACATATTATAAACATATATTTAAATATGATCACCCATTGTGAATTTAACAATATAATTAGTGTTATCTTTTTTATAGATTTTTTTTAATATAGTCAAATTATTCAACTTCTATTTATTATTTGTGTTTTCTGCATATTTAAGAAATCTTATCAAGAGAAATCATGAAGAATATTCTAAATAATTTAGAATTTTACTTTTATGTTTAAATATTTAATCATTATTGAGATACAATATAGGTATTTAAGCATATTCTATTGTTACGTATGCATAGCCAAGTATACTGGCATCATTAATTAAACAGTCCAACTTTAACTCACTTAATTGTAGTAACACTCAGTTTGGGTGTTACTTAATCAATTAAAGCTTATGGTTACTAGACCAAAAGGATAAGAGACAAAGCTCAGGAACATTTTCAAAAGATTTGCTTTTGTTCCATTTAGAAAGAAGGAGTTTTTCAAAAGTTACAGGTCCACATGTCCAATTTCAGCCTCATCTTTCTTTTTACTCCCTTCTCATAAACAAATTAAGTCTTCAGTAAGGGGTTTAAAACTGGGCTTTTTTTCTAATGATAGAGCATGTAAGAGATTATCTTGCCTGTTCTGATGAAGAGTACTATGGAGTCCAATAGTCAACGAGAAAGCTGTAATTTCTGGAAGCATCTAAGGCAAGGTCTCTAAGGGGAGAGTGACAGAGATTGTAGTGAATTGTTTGGTCCTTTCAGGGAAAGGTTCCCCTGTCTTACTGCCAATAAATGCTTTAGCTGGCATCAGCAGTCCTAAATAAAGATGTGGACAGAGGAGTGGGTTGAATTTGTTTTGGTCTATATGGTGAAAATAAGAGGTCTTATATTTAATTGAATATTATAAAAGATACCATTGAGAACTCATTCCTCCTTCTGTCAAATAGGAACATAAAACTTTATTTATCAGAAATGCCATTTCTTCCATGAAATAAACTGTTTAACAATCCCTGCTGGACACATGGCTATATTATATTTGTCAACTATGTAGGCTTTTGACCAAGTCAATGGAATCTGAGTAGAGTTGGTACACACCATTTAAAGGTAAGTTTCATAAATACTTTTTTTTACCTTTTATTTGTTTCTTCCCATATACTGGAAGCAATGGTTTCAACTTCTCAGGAATTTTAATTAAAAATAAGATGGAGAGAGCATAAATCCTGAATATCCATACGGAAGGCTGCCTACCAAGTGACATATTATTTTGTAAATGGGTGAAAATGCATTTGTATTGTGTTAAACCAACGAAGTTTGGAACTGGTATCACCCTACTTATACATTATGTATACTTGTAAAACTGTCTCATGTGTCTGCCAAGAAAAATTGCAAGCTGTATATTTAGCTAATTTTAGTACAAGAGGAAAATCTGATAACTGGCACCTATTAAAATAGACCTAATGGAAGGAGTAGATAAGAACATTTGGTACAATAAGAACATTTGGTCAAAGGTTGCAAAGCTTTGGTTTTACAAGATGGATAAGTCCTAAAAATCTTCTGTGCAACATCATAACTCTAGTTAACAATACTGTATTGTGTACTTAAATATTTCCTGAGAAGATAGATCTTAACTTTCATTCTTATCATAAATAATAATAATAATGAATAAGAAGGCAAGAGAAAATATTTGGAGGTGGTGGAAAAGTTTATGGCATAGATTATGTTTATGGTTCCACTGGTGTATACTTATCTCCAAACTCATCAAGATGAATACATTACATATATACAACTTTTTGTATATCAAGCATAACTCATTAAAGTGTTTTTTAAAAAAGAACCTTTGGAAATAGCATGGTTAATGAAATTGAAACAAAGTTTTTAGTATTTTTCTGAAATCGAAGAAATATAATTTCCAAATTAAAATATTTAGAAGAAAAAACAGACTTAAAGGTGAAATTGTCATTGATGAAATTGCATCAGTGTTCTGAAAAATCATATGAATGGAAAAACTGACTGAATAAAGATGGACAACATAAGAAAATGAAAAGTCAAGTTACTTGATAATGCAAATAAAAATGTCAAATGAGAGATGGGCAGAGTATTAATATTCATATAAATGCTTTTATTCCATTAATGTCAGTGGTCATTAAAATGTATTATTTTATTTACCGCTCAGATATAAAAGTACATATTTGTTGATAAAAATAAAATATTTGGTATAATAGCCAGTAAGAAAGGATTCAAACTCAACTTCTACCTGCTACTCTCTCTGTGATATCTTATGCAACAAGGTGTTTCTTCTGTGAAATATGAATAGTAACATAATTTATCAAAGGATATTGTAAGATGTAAATAAAATAATGTGTAAACTATTTAATTCGGTGGTCTAGAAAATAAGATGCATTCATATTGCTATTGTTATATGTGTACACATTTGTACATGCATATATATGTGTGTGTGTATTGCTTTTTACAGAATAAGAATCTAGATAAAAGCAGACATTCTTTTGCCAAGAAGACTGATGACCCTCCTGGAATCCTTGAGGAAGTGGAATAACACTGGCGAGTTAAAAGAACTGGAATCCAAGAGGACTTAAACACAGACAAGGTATCATGTTTCTGTATGAATAATAAATCAAATTATCAAGCATATGGTTACTCAGAAAATGCATGCACTTTATTTGAGAAACACAGTTGAGCCGGAACTCAGCTAAATTAAGACAGTGAATTTTATTCACTTTCAACTGTCTGGCTTTTCCTTCTAAACATCATGCTTTTTGAAAAATGGAAACAAAACACTATAAACAAGAAGGAAACAAACAAATATGCATTTCTATTCATAAATAGGCTTACATTCTCACATACTCTACAACTTACTCATATTTTAAACATATGACCACTAATCTCAAGTTATTCACTATTGCCTTATCAGTAAGCCATTATTTTTTTCAGTATCCTAGTTGATACTGTACATTTTTCAGATGTTCCTTCATAACTTATTTACCACTAACCAATCAGAGTGATACTTTTATTTTTAAAATAATACAGTGAAATTAGAGAAGTTGATACTATTCACGTTTTAAAATGCCAAACTTATCATGTTGTGAGTGAAATGCCGGTGTTTTGCTATGGGGTACGGATCATTCTCCCCATTACTCACAAACCATCAACTACACCTGCCTTCATAATGCTACCTGATTTTTCCAAAACTATAGAACTTTTTTTTTCTTTTTTTTTAAAGTTGGAGTCTCACTCCGTTGTCCAGGCTGAAGTGCAGTCTCACACTCACAGCCACCACAGCATCGACCTGCTGTGTTCTGATTTTTCTTCCACCACAGCCTTCTAAGTAGCTGGAATGACAGATCTGTGCTGCCTCGCCCAGCCAATTTTTAAATTTATTGTAGAGACAAGATCACGTCAAGTTGCCTAGGCTGGTCTTGAATCCCTGGGCTCAGGAAATCCTCTTGCCTGGGCTTACCAAAGTGCTGGGAGTACAGGCTTGAACAACCACGCCCTGCCAACATTTTGATGATATTCATTGTATCTGAAAAGCCTTCTTCCCAGCGTTTCCCTCTTGTGACTTAATTTTTAGTTTCTGTTCAAATGTCTTCTCTGCAACCTAACCAAAATTTCTCCCATCTACCTATTTTATTAATCACTTTCTACTCCTTTCTTTTGTTTTGTAAAAATATAACTTAACATTATCTAAATTTAATATTTTTCTCAGCTTCATTATTTATCATAATCTTTGTCATCAGTTTATTTTCTGAATATCATATTTGTAGAGATTTAATAAACACCCATTGAGTTAACTGTGCATTGGTGAAAAATGAGATATCAAGATGGAGGAGGAGGACATATAATAGTTTCATAGTGCATATTTGTTTGGCAATATGTAAATAGTTAAGTGAAAACACAGGGATTTTTGTAGTCATACCTGGCTATACTACTTGTACTTACTATGTATCTTACCATGAATATAAATTATACTTTTAATGATTTGCTTAATTAACAAATATTTATTTATAACAGCTATGTGCCAGGCATGATTCCAGGAGCTTCGATGAGGGAACAAAACAGAAAAGGTCTCCATCCTGTCAAACTCAAATTGTAGTCACATAAAGTCACACAATAAGTGATAAACTTATTATAAACTTAAAGATTGGTAAATACTTTATATTTCTGTCTGTTAAGGTAGAAAAGTTTATGTCAAGAGAACTGAAGGTGGTTCAGATGAATTAAGAAAACAGTGAAAATGTAAGAAGAACAAAAAGTACTGATCAGCACCAATAGTCTCAAATAAGTAGAAAGAAAGTATAAGATTTATTGTAAATTGGTCAGTTATACAAATGTCTTAAAAAGAAATGTCTTCCTGTCTAGGTTTTATCTGCTGTCTATTTGGGAAGAAGAGTCTGGATTATTTTACCAATTATAATGAAAATCTAAAGGAACATAAGAATAAAAGAGGAAAAATAACTTAAGACATCTGGCGGTAAAGGAGTTGAAGGTTGGGAAAAGGAAAAAAGATGAGTGAACAATATCTGATAATTTTGAACACATCTGATTGTCTGATCTTCAAAGGTGCAAAGTTTAGATGTGGGAATAAGCTTAAGTTAGTTACAAGTTACTTCTTTTCATTAAATTGCACATAATGCTATCATGCATTGACTCTTAATGGCATGTTACCTAACTTACCATCAATGGTCAGCATTATGTGAAAGAGACAATATTTTGCTGTTGTGAGAAATACACACATACATGTAAAGTCTAGGAAACTACCAAATAATTGGGCTGAAATATTCGTTTGTTTGCAAATACTAAATGGTATTTCCATACCAGACTGATATTGATGATATCATCCAGTAATTATCAAATTAAATGGTTATAAGGGGACCTAATATATTCTGTCTGTTTTGATCGTTTGAATTGGAAAGGAAATATTTCAAAACTACAGTATTATTAAAGTCTAACCATATATGTCATTAAGTTTAACCAGTTTTAAAAATGTATTTTATCAATATGTGGTTCAATACCATTAAACTAAATTTGCCAAAGTTCACTTCAAAACACTGATTTTAAAAAGTAAGCATCCATTAATTTTAACAATATTGGAGGAAGTATAAAAGAAGAAAAAGTATGTTTTTTGTGGGGTTTTTTTTTGAGTTGAAGTCTCATTCTTGTCACCCAGGCTGGAGTGCAGTGGCATGCTCATGGCCACCTCAGCCTTGACCTGCTGGGCTTAGGCAATCCTTCCTCATCAGCCTTCCAATTAGCTGGAACTATTGATGCATGCCACCATGCCTGACTAGTTTTTTTGTAATTTATTGTAGAGACGAGGTCTCACCAAATTGCCCAGGCTGGTCTCAAACCCCTAGGCTCAAGCAATTATCTCGCCTCCGCCTCCTAAAGTGCTGGGATTACAGGATGAGCCATGGCGCCCTGCCAGAAAAAGTATGTTTTTAAACTGAGGTTTAATAACTCCTTCTACACAAAATAAACTGAATGCAGTCCATATATTTTATATTTATTTCTGTGATGACAAAAAAATGACTGAATTGTGAATAGAATTTTATTCTGCAATGCTATGTTCACAAGATTTCTATAGATTTGAAAGGAAAATAGAACAAACATTATAATCACTCTTCATTGAGCACAAAATAGTGTTTTGTTGTTCTCTCTTTTGAAGATGAAAAGTGAATAAGGTTTGTACTTAGTATAAAACACATATGAATGTGCTGTATTGTCTACTTTAAAAGGCAAAATTATATTGCTTAAAATAAGAAATCAATTAAGAAAATAGAATTCCCTCTCTCTTGATTATAAATCCTGTATATTTGGGCTATTTTCTTAAGAAATAAAAATATCTTATTTTCAGTTTTAAAATAAGACAATTGTTTGAGACAAATATAAAATAAGAATAAAGAGTTTGCCTTTTTAAAAGTCCACTAGAGGTGATTCCATTCTTGAAAGTTTTTTTTTAATCTCACATTAAGATAAAGCTGAGAAAAACCATATAAATCTATAATTCCATTTACCATATGTTCATTAGTGAGGCTGAAGGGTTGAGAAATTGACTGAGTTCTTTACTTAACCAAAAGAGTAAAAAGTAGTTTTTTTCTACCTCAAGAAAAGTCACTTAGGTAGAATTAAAAACCATTTCATGTAATGTTTGAGGAAAAACTTCTATATGTTGAAAGTGAAAAAGTGTAAATTAACTAACTTAATGGATACTTTTAGTCATAAGAAGACATCTAGAGTATTAATGCAATGACAAATAATACTTGTCAAATAGTGTGAAAGTCATTGATGCTTTATTAGCTCAGTGTAATAATTTTCAGATGTATATATAAATTTATCAACACCATAATTTATTTTTCCCAGAGAAGCTTTCTTCACAGATTTTTGCATAATATTTAAATAGTATAGGAAGCTGAAAGACAAAATAATATCTTGTCTACATATTATATAAGTTATTTAGATGTCCTTAAAGATGACCTCTAGAAGGATATCTTAACTCAACTTAGTGGCATATATATGCTGTATTTCTTTACTATTTCTTCAATGTGGTATAGTTCTCCTAGATTAGAAAACAAGTCTATTTGTGTCATCTTTGCTTCAATTCTCATAGGCTTCAGTCTCCATGAACATGTCTTTTTTTTTTTTAACAAAGAATATAATGTTATAATAATTGAATCAACTCAGACTGCTCTGAAGTATTCTGAAAATAGAAATTTTTTTATTGTTTAAGGATTGAAATATTTGTTTTTTAAAATCACTTTAGAAACATTGATCTTATATAAATTTAGTTTTTATTTCTGCAGCTTGTTTGACATAAAATAAAAAGGTATTAATCAGTCATTCCTGGGTTGTCAGAGTTACTAACTTCATGCACTATTTTGCTGAGTTATTTCTGAAATTTCCATTTCTTATACCTGATGTATTATGTGCCCTAGATAGACTTGCTAATTTTCCTGTTACTACTATCACCCCATAGTTGACAAATTGGAAACATCTTAATGAGGCTGAGAACCTATATGCCTCAGACAAATTAGTAATTTTTCACATTTCTGCTGACTTGGTCTGCTTGTCATTTAACATTTGTGATCCTGAGCTAGCTTCAGATTTACATACGGGATTATAATATAAGTGGCAGTCAAGTTAGCACCTACTGAAAATTCCTAATTTTTTTCTCCAATATTCAACTGTCAACGTGTGGCAAATTCAAAATGTTCCTGTGCCAAATTTGATGAAGTTTAATGAAAACTAGGTGGTCAAATTATAAAACCCTGAATAATCATTTGGTTCCCTAGAGAAAAGTTTAGAGAAGGTAACTGCCTAGTACTCACATTCTTTTCACTTGTGATTATGTGCATGATTATATGCACAAAAGAAATTACAGATATGTGTGCATAGGTATATTCATGTACGTGAGCATGTATACATGTGCATACATGTTCATATTTAATAAAATATTATTACTTTTTACTTTTGTTTAATGGTAAACAAAGAGTTGATACAGGGATTCCTGAAACAGATAACTATTTCTTCCACACAAGTGATGTTAGTTTTCTGAATCTAAGACAAAGAGAAAAAGTTGGAAAACTATTACAAGTTTGAAGTGATGTAGTTTCCCTGAGTTTGATTTTTTAAATTTAAATTATAAAAATGAGTGTCATATCATATAAAAAAGATATTCCCTCTTTACCTGTTCAGATATTTTTTCTCACTTTAACCCCTAATTTGTAGTCTTCTATCATTCATATATTTTCATGGTTCATATACTTGCATTGTTTGATTTAAAGATAGTTTCTGGTGTTGTTTATCACACTTCTGCAAGTTCAATTATCACTCTCCAATTCAAATATACAAAAAATAGCTTGGCTGATAATTTATAACCATGCTCAAATTGCTCATGTGAGAGCTCATATCCACTATTGATAAAACATAATTTTTTAATCTTGTTAATTAAAAGTAGATTTGCTTTTTCTAATTTAAATCAATTCTTTAAGCCTAGTTGTCATCAAACTTCCCTCTACCATATTCAAAAGGAATTTCTCTGTTTTTTTGTTTTGTTTTGTTTTGTTTGCAGCCCAAGATAGTGACTGCATGTAGTAAGAAGTTTATAGAAACTCATAGTAGCAGTTTCATTGAATTGGTCTCTGTTTTTATGTGTGTCCTGCAGAACTTCACTGCTATTACTAGTTAAGTTTTGTTCAAGGACACCTGCTGGATATCCTTATAATGAATTCTCCTCATTTTGATCGTATTTTCTTTCATAAGATGCAGCACCTGAATATTCAACTATATTCTCTGCAAAATACTAAATGACTTTTTTCTTAATGACTGCACTCTGAACCAACTTACAAGACATTAATAATAATAGCATCAATGTGTAGCATTATTTGCTACCTGGTCACTGATTCAACCTTAGTTGTCACTATGTTTCAAACTGACAAAAAATTACATGGCATATTTTTTATCATAAGCTTATTTTATTTTATTTTTATTTTTAATTTTAAATATATATTTTTTGAGTTGGAGTCTCACTCTGTTGCCCAGACTGGAGTGCAGTGGCTGCTCCCGGCCACCACAGCCTCGACCTGCTGGGCTCCGGCGATCCTTCCGCCTCAGCCTTCCAAGTAGCCGGAATTACAGGCGCGCGCTACCACGTTCGGCTGATTTTTTGATTTATTGTAGAGATGAGGTCTCGCTGCCCATTTTAAAGATATAACATTGTACTAGAGAGGTATAATATTAGAAAAAAGGTATATGATTCTATTCTATTGGTACATTTTAAAATAGACAAAAATACCAACAAACAGAAACAAATATTTTTACATAGGCTACAAGTTTGTAAGAGCAAAGGTGAAGTTTTCTTTGAATAATGGGATACATGACAATTCAGTAATACTTTATACCATTTTATTAGGTAATTTTTTACTCAAAATATTTATTGTTTTTATAATATTAAGACAGACTTCTAAAATGTAAAATATTTTAAAATATACATGTGCATAATTTGTTTATTGACCAAGCTGGGCTGGTAGCACTTAGGCAAAGAGAAACTTTGTTTATTCTCATCCGTGTCTTTTTCTTCTCAGACCTATAGCCCACAATTATTTCACAGTTTTTAGAGAAAAATAGGCATACCTTGTTTTATTGTGCTTCGCTTTATTGCACTTCACAGATATTACAGATTTTGAAAAAAACTGTGTTAGAAGATTTGTGGCAATCCTGCATTAAGAAAGCTTATTGGCACCATTTTCCCAACAGAATGTGCACATTTCATACCTTTGTGTCATATGTTGGTAATTTTAACAATATTTCAAACTCTTTCATAATTGTTATATCTATTATGGTGATCTGAGATCAGTAATCTTTGATGTTACCATTTTAATGGGGGGGGGTGGGGAAGGTGCCATGAGCCACATCCATATAAGACAGCAAACTTAACTGGTAAATGTTGTATGAAGGTGACTATACCATACAACATATTTTTCAATGTAGATGAAAGAGTCTTCTACTGGGAGAAGACACTATCCAGGACTTTCATAGCTAGAGAGAAGTCAATGCATGGCTTCAAATCTTCAAAAGACAGACTGCTTCTCTTGACACAGGCTAATAAAGCAGTGAGTTTAAGTTGAAGCCAGTACTCATTGACAGTTCCAAAAATCCTAAAGCCCTTAAGAATTATGCTAAGTTGACTCCACCTGTGCTATATAAATAATACAGCATAGTCTGAATAATAGCACATCTGTTTATAGCACAGTTAACTAAATATTTTAAACCCAATGTTGAGAGCCACTGCTCATTAAAAAAATCCTGTTTAAACTATTATTGCTCACTGACAATACATCTGATTGCCCAAGAGTTCTGATGAAGGAAATTAATGTTTTAGTGCCTGCTAACACAACACCCATTATGCAGACTATGGATCAAGGAGTAACTTCGATTTTCAGGTCTATTTATTTAAGAAATATATTTCATAAGACTATAACTGCCATACATAGTGATTTCTGATTAATCTGGGAAAAATCAATTAAAAATTCTAGATGTCATTAAAAACATTCATGACTCATGAGAGGAAGTCAAAATAGCAAAATTAAAAGGAGCTTGAAAGAAGTTGACTCCAATCTTCATGGGTGATTTGAGGGATTCAGACTTCCATGGAGGAAGTAACTGCAGATATAGAAAACTAGAAGTAAAAGTGGAACCTGAAGATGTGACTGAATTGTTACACTCTCATGATAAAACATAAACGAATGAGGAGTTGCTTCTTATGGATGAGCAAAGGAAGTGGTCTTGAGATAAAATCTACTTCTGGCGAAGATGCTGTGAACACTATTGAAATGAAAACAAAAGATTTAGAATATTTTATAAACTTAGTTGATAAAGCAACAATGAGGTTTGAAAGGATTGATTCTAATTTTGAAATAAATTCTACTGTGGGTAAAAAGCCGTCAAATAGCCTCTCAGGCTACAGAGTAATCTTTCTGAAATTTCTATGTGGCAAATGTCAGTGTTGTCTTACTTTAAGAAACTGCGACAGTCACCCCAGCCCTCAATTGCCATCACCCTGATTAGTTTACATCCTTCAACATCAAAGCAAGAACCTTCATCAACAAAAAGATTAAGATTTGCTGAAGGCTCAGGTCATTATTAGCAGTTTGCAACAATAAAATACTTCTTAATTAAGGTATGTACATAATGCTGTTACACATTTAATAGTCTACAATATAGTGAACACATAACTTTTATACGTTCTGGGATGCCAAAATTTCACTTTATTGTTTGTGGTCTGGAACTGAGCCTGCAATATCTCCAGTGTATGCATGCAAAATCCCAGTTCATGCTAATGACAAAGCATTGATTTCTCAACCAAGTTATGTCTTATTTTTCCCTTCTATCTAAGACCTATTTTGGATGTATAAGGTCTCAATTTGGAAGGCAAGAAAGAAGTATGGCACCTGTTTATAAACCTGTGTGTGACTTCTCAGGCCTGACAACAGGCAATAACAAGCCTTTAATGGCAAAGATCACCAAAATTAATGCATAGCCAGTGTATTGCAGTCTAAAGAAATTGCAATTAGGGACTCCGGCTCCCCTGGTCATTTATTTTCTCCATATATTTACATTCCTAGACTGGTGCCTTTGCTGCTAGGTCTCTTTAGCTCAGACAAAAGCCTGTCTTTATCTCTTAGGGAAGGGTCTTCTTCTTGCCCCTCTGGCGAAACTTTCTTATTGGGAGAGAAGAGGGAAAACTTGGAGATCCTTTTCCCCTCTGACTCAGTATTCAGTATTTCCCCAATCCTAGCCCTTCCCCTTTATCCTTCTCTTGAGCCAAGGGTCCATAAATCCACTAAAGCCTTTTGTTTAGGGGTCCCTCAACAGTACAACTGCTATGTTTGTGCTAATCCACCTGATCTTAGGTGCACCATTTAGTGAGGGAAAGTAGGACATGGGAGAGTTGGCGCTTTCTCCAGTTTTACATTTTTGCTTATAACATCTCAGTAAGTGATGAAAGGCTTATCTCTTTCATTTTTGGTTTATTACTTTAATTGACTACTCTGACTCCTGAGAGCTTTACTCTTTGTCTCTACAAAGTTGACTGAAGTCTTGACAGGAGAAATGGTAGAATTCTTTTCCCTTGTCCACTATACTCCCTCCCTATTACAAGACATTATTTTGGAACAGTGTAAAGTCATGATAAATGAAAAAGGAAATAGCAAAAAGTGGCTACGTTGTTATGACTATTGTGGTGTGATCTAATATTAGTTCATTCTGGACACAGTAGAATACAACAGCTACTTTATTTATTTATTTTTCTTCTCTTGAAGCACCAAGAAATCCTCTGCAACACACATCAACACATGCATGCATGTGTATGCACATATACACACATGCAGTAAGCCTCTTAGATGAAATCCCTTTGATCATGGATAAACTCTGGCTATATTTCATGGATCCATTTGACACACTAGAAAATGCACCAATGCATTTATCCCACCATCCCAATACCTTCTACATTCCCTTGTTCCACGACAGGTCATTCCAATCTGCCTCTTACCTTCAAAATACGTGTATGTGTTTATTTTTCAGTCACTAGAAATTCAGGCATCAGTCTCTGTGTTTTCATGCTCTCTCAAGTTCCAGTGGCCATACACTAGGATCTCTGAATGAAAATCTTCAAAGGCCTCTTATATATGTAAAGAGCACAATATCCAAAGCCAGTGCTATACAAGAAATTTCCCAGTATTAAGTCTCTGATCAATCCTTTTGCCGACCTTTATATTTTCTTGAAGTTTGCAGTGGTCTATGAATCAGACAATTAAGATGATTTTTTGTCTAGATGTACATACATTTTCTAACAATTCTGAATACCTCCTTTCTTCTTTTTTGTTTTGTTGCCTCAGCAGAAATAGAAAACAGATTTTAAAAATTACAAATTTTATAATGAACATATTATAACCTCATACTTAAATACAAAACTGTGACATTATAGACATTATGGTGTTCATTATATATTCTCAACCATGTGGGGAGATAGATCTATATGAACCGAGGAGTGATTTTCTTCTCCTTTAAAATAAGAAGAAAATGAATTTTGAGATCTTAAAATTCTACTATTGTGATGACTGAGCTCATGAAAAAATCATTGTGCCACAATACACTGAAGATCTTAGAAATATATTAAATAATTCAAGACCATTTTAAAAGCTAACAGAGAACTCATTCTAAGAAATCTATTTCTCAGGATCATATTAAGATGAATATTTTAACATTTTGATACCCATTTAAAATACATTTTTAAAGAAAATACCAAAGAATTGTTTCCAGATGGTTTAAACTTAAAAATTATCTTTCAAATTAAACAAGAAAAACTCATAAATATGCCATGTTTTTGTAGATCTACTCATGTGTTTATTACATGCATGTTCTGGTTAATAATCTTACCATTTGACTATAATAGTAGAGCAGTAGCTTGTTCTAAATATCTGGAATTGATAACACCCCTGTTCTTTACAAATTGGTTCAAATTAATTAATATTTTTAGTTAAATAACTTAGCTGAATGTGTACTGTATATATGCAACTATATTTTGAACACTGTGGAAAGAATGTATGTGAACACATTCACATATACATTTGTACACATTTCTGTTATTATCTTTAAACTTAATATATACAATTCATTAATAAATGGAATCAGACATACAAGAATGTGACACTATCAAGTCCTGAAAGTTTAATAAGATTAAGACTATATCACATTATTAGTATTAAAATGACTACCATAATAATTAATAGTAAAACAGAAGATGAAAGCAAATGTTTATCTATCTAGCATATTCAATAAGATATATATAACATCCTTTATTTTCTTTAGCAAAAAAGAATAGATTAAGCTAAGTAGTAAATGTGTCTTATATATTAAAGAATTCCAATCTTAAAGAATGATTTTAGGTAAATCAGTAATGCTATGGGCTGGGCATGGTGGTTCACGCTTGTAACCTCAGCACTTTGGGAAATTAAAGAAGGATGATTATTTGAACCCAGGAGTTTGAGACCAGCCAAGGCAACATAGTAACACTTTGTCTCTACAAAAAATAAAAAATTAGCTGAGTGCATTGGCATGCACCTGGAGGCTGAGATGGAAGATTCACCTGAGCCCAGGAAGTTGAGGTTGTGGTGAGCCATAATCATGCCAGTGCACTCCAGTCTGGGCAACAGAGTGAGACCCTGACCTAGGGGAAAACAAACAAACAAAAAACCAAAAAGTAATGATAACTTATTGCAGTGGTTAAGAATACTGGCTCTGAAAAGAACATGCAAAAAAATTCATAAATGGCTTTGAAAATTATTAATTGTATGACATTAGGTGATTTTTATATTCTTTAATCCCACAATTCCTTGTACTTAAATGGGAATGATAATAGATATACTATATATACACAAAGGTATACATTGTATTTTATCTCCCTTATAAAGCTAAGATCTGCCTTAGCTTCGTGTTTACGGTGTTTTATTTTTTAGCACAGCCTAGCTGTCAGGAATGGATAGCAACTTAGTCGACATATGTTTATACCTAATAAATGTTTTTCCATCTTCATAAAATCAAAAGGTTGTTACTACCTTGGAATTAGAATTTCCAAGCTCTGAAGCTGCTGATACTCTAAAGATCCATGTTTTATATCTATGTTATTTAATACAGTGGTACTAGCCACATGTCACTGTGTATTACTTGAAATAGGGCTAGTCTAAATTGAAATTGCTGTAATTGTAAAGTGCATGTCAGATTTTAAAGACTTTATAAAAATAAAATATTACTAATAATTTTATACTAATGAAATATAGAAATTAAAATATTTGAGGTATAGTTTGTTAAATAAAACTTAATATCAAAACTAATTTCACTTTTGCTTTTTTAAACTGTAGTTACTATAAAACTTGAAATTACAAATCTGACTTACATTGCATTTCTATTGTAGGATACTGTTATATAAGCTACAGTAATTTTTTACTTTGGTTTTACTGTCTGTGTTTCTAAAATCAATACTACTTTGAAATGTATTTTACATAGTTATCAAATTTTATCAAATAATAACTAACACAATTGGCAAAAAATGAGTAGTGTTTTGAAGTTAATTTGTATTGCTCAGCTATTAAGTTTAAATTGTGTATAATAGTTTATAATAGCATCAGTTTTTATTTTAATAATAGTTGGTGACATCGAGAGTTAGTTAAAATATGTTCTCATTTGCATTGTATCACAATTTGTATTATGCTTTTACTTAAGTTAATACATGTCAAGGCAGATCATAAAATGTAAATTATAACTCATGTTCAAGTCATGTTTCCAAGGCAGGTGTAAAACTTTAAATTTAAACAAAATTGTAAATATATGTCAATGACTTCCACAGAAACTGCTTGGATGAGATCTAATTATTGACTCATTTTGCTTAATTCAAGCTTTCTGATGAAGAAAAAAATAGTAAACTAAATAAAGAGCTATGCAAGGAAAAGTTTAGGAAGCTTGTAATTTTGCCCTTAAACAGCCGTGATAATAAATGAAATAATTACTTCAAGTCATGAGTTCAGAAATACAAATAAATAAAAAATTATTTTAAAATAATGTTAGGCAAAACCTATATGTCTGTTAAGCAAAACCTAAATATCTGTCATTTATTTAGTTTTTTAATTTTTTAGGTGTTATGATCACTAAATCTTCACATATTAATAGGTCCAACAGGAACATATTTTGTTTTAACTTTTATTTTTTGTATCTGATCATATCATAATTGCAAAACCATCAAGACAGAAAAGAAAATTTAAGCAAAAAATGTGTTAAATTGTGTATAAGAGAATGCAACTTGTCATGGGAATTTTATAACTCTTGCCAAATATCAAAAGTATGTTTGCCATATAGTAGCTAAAAAAGTATTTTTAGATAACTTAGATATTAAAAGTCAGTTCTGATAAATACAGAGACCTGAGAAAATTGAACATGAGGTCATCTATTATGTTATTTATTTCCTAGATGGTTAGAGATATCTGCAAAAAATTTTTTTCTCCTAAAAACAAAAACACATTTTTTTCTAAAAAAGAGGCATCAACATTTTCTTAATATTATAATTAAGTAAAATATTTTGTAAAGTGAAATATCAGATTTAAAAAATGGTAATAATTGATTTTAAGAATAGTAGTTTTGATGCAACCTCCTCAGAATTTTTAAAAATTGAATCAGGTTGTTCACTGCAGGTAAAAATATATAATTATCTTCGAGTAGACTATATGTTTTACATATAGCTTTCTGTTGCTCTGTAACATGTCAGCTCAGCAGATCCTTATGCTACACAAGTACATTGGGGAACAGAAAAAAAAGTAAGTTTTTTCATTATTTTATGTGACTATTTTAACACTAATATTAAAATCAGACAAAGGTAGACAAGAAAAGATAACCATAATATACTCTCTCTTATCATCATAAATTCGAATCTTAAATAACATTTTATACATCAGACCAAATAACAGTGAAAATAAACACATTAATAACACACAGAGCAATACTGATAAAACTCAAAATTTTAATGTTTGACAAAACAACCAAAAGAGTGAAGGCTGGATGATTCCATTCACATGAGGTTCAGCTGGCTATCATTAAAAACAACAGGTGTTGGCAAGGCTACAGAGGAAAGGGAATACTTCTACATTGTTGGTGGAAATGTAAATTAGTTCAATCTTTGTGAAAAGCAGTATGATGTTTTCTCAAATAACTAAAATTGAGTTACCATATGATACAGAAATCCCAGACAAAATATTACTATGAAAGTTTTCCCTTTCCTCTTTGAAGGCTATCCCACCCCTTCAGTCAAACAGAAAACCTGACAGGCAACCCAGACACTGCTCTTTCTCTCATTCCTATATTAAGTTGGCCATTACATACTTTTTTATCATCAATTAATTTCATCTTCTCGTCTATATACTTTTTGCTAAATTCTAATTTAGTATCTTATCATCTAATCCCTAAACTGTGGCAATAGTTTATTAACTGGTATCTCAAACGCTTTTGATTAAAATCTGTTTGTGGTCTGCTCCATGTCATCACAAAGGAGCAGGTAAGGGCAGATACTGTCAGGTGATGGACAGCAGGCAGATGGGTGTGTTACTCACATGATTGCTGCCATGGTGGTGGGCTAGATGGGAGACAAGGAGAGGAATTTTCTTGCAAAAGATGTGGCAGACATTTGCAATCTACCAAATCCTTGACTAAAAGGTGGCCTTTTATCATTTCTTTGACTCTGTCCTTGTTTTGCATCTGGTGGAGATTTGTCGAGGGGGTGGGGTAGGCTGACCACCACACAATCACCTTAATATTTAATGACCTTCCCCCATCAAAGGTTTAAAAGGACACAATCACAAGCAGTCATCGCCATCGCCAGGCCATTGCCTTACTAGACTCTGGTGTGGCCATGTGCTCTTTGAGCTATGACTGTAAACGTGTTTCCTGACTTTGGCCCCCTTTCCTACCTTGGGGAGGTGAATCTCCTTTTTTCCCCTCTCTCTCTTTCTAATTTACTGTCTAAAAAACCATATTTTCTAATCTAAAAAAAAGAGAATCAAGGACTTACATATGAAACCTCAAACTATAAGAATCTCAGAAGAAAACAAACTTAGGGAGCACCCTCCTGGACATCCAAGTAGCCAACAAACTTTTAAAAATGCTCAGCTTCACTCATTATCAGAGAAATGCAAATGAAAACTTAAATATCTTCCTTTGAGAAGTGTCTATTCATGTCCTTTGCTCATTTTTTAATGGGATAATTTGTTTCTTTCAGTCAATTCACTTGAGTTCCTAATAGATCCTGATTGTTAGGTCACTGTTGAATGCAAACTTATAAATATTTTTTTCCCATTCTTTTGGTTGTCTCTTTACTCTCTTGATGGTTTCTTTCTCTGTACAAATACCTTTTGGCTTGCTAAGGTTCTGCCTGCCATTTTTAATTTTTACTGCATTTGCTTCTGAGGACTTGGCCATAAATTCCTTGCCTACTTTGATGTCCAGGAGGGCGCTCCCTAAGTTTTCCTCTGAGATTCTTATAGTTTGAGGTTTCACAGGTAAGTCCTTGATTCATTTTGAATTAATTTTTGTGTATGGTGGTGGATAGACATCCAGCATGTAGTATTCACAGCACTATATGCTAAACATGGTTTTCTTTTCCCAAATTTTTTTTTTTTTAATCAGCTTTGTAGAAGGTCAGTTGATTGAAGGTCAATGGTTTTATTTCTGTATTCTCTGACTTGTTCCATTGGTCTCTGTATGTATTTTTGTATCAGTACCATGCTGTCTTCATTACTGTAGCTACGGTAAATTTTGAAGCCTAAAAGTGTGATACATCCAGCTTTGTTCTTTTTGATGGGGAATTCTTTAGCAATTTGGGTTGTAAATATCTTGTCTCCATATGAATTTCTGTACTGTCTTTTCTAGGTCTGTGAAAATGATGCTGGTAATTTGATAGAGCTTGTGTAGATTGCCTTGGGTAGAATGGACATCATGATGATATTGATTCTTCCAATACATGAGCACGAATTGTTCTTCCATTTGTGTTATCCTTGATTTCTTTGAGTAGTGCTTTGCAATTCTCATTGTAAAGGTCTTTCACTTCTTTGGTTAGATGAATGCTGCAGTATTTAAAGTTTTGTTTGTTTCTGTTTGTGGCTATTGTGAATGGGGTTGTGTTTCTTTATTTGGTTCTCAGCCTGTTTTTTGTTGGTAGATAGAAATGCAACTGTTTATGCACATTGGTCTTCTACCCCAAGACTATACCAAAGTTATTTATCAGTGCAAGAAGGTTTATGGCAGATTTTCTAAGGTTTTCTAAGTATAGAAGCATAATAGGAGTATCCAGAGCTTGGCACTGTACATCCTCCATATCCCCAAGTGATCATCTGAGAGATCTCAGCTTGTGTTTTCAGTTAGACCCTCAAAGCCCTAGGTATGCTCCTCCATATAGGATTGCATGAAGACAGCTAAAATCATCTGATGTCTTCAGTCGGTCATCTTGGCCCTCCCCCTCTGCAGTAACTTTTATTCACCATCCCAAGGGAAATTACTGGTGATTACTTATATAATTGAAGTTTTTGGTCCAAAGTGTCATATGTTAATTTTATAAATAGCAATGTTTGCATACCCTATGACCTTTCTTAATCAAGTATGTAAATACCAATAATTTAATTTTTAAACAACTTTCCTAACATCTTTTAATAAATTTTATTATTAATTGGCACTAATTGTATATAATTATATAATTCAGAGTGATATTTTAATACATGTGTATTGTGTAGTGATCAAATTAGAGTAATTACCATATTTGTCACCTCAACATTTATCATTTCTTTGTGTGGGGAACATTTAAAATTTTCTCATTTAGCTATTTGAAAATGTACTATAAGTTATTAATTATAGTCATACTGCAGTGCTATAGAACACTAGAAATTATTTCTCCTATCAACTTATAATTTTTTTAACTCTTAACCTAACTCTTCCAATTCTCCTCTTCCCCCAACTATTTTCAGCCTGTAACAATCACTCTTCTACTCTCTGCTTTTATGAACTCAAAGTTTTAGCTTGCTCATATACGTGATACCATTCGGCACATAGTTTTCTGTGTCTGAGTTATTTTACTTAACAATTTTTTTTGGAACTATCCATGTTGCCATGAATGACAGGATTTCATTTTTGTAAGTCTAGATAGTATTCCATTGTGTATAAATACCATATTTTATTCATTAATTTATCTTTTGATGGATACTTAGGTTGATTCCATATCTTGGCTATTGTGAGTTGACCTGCAATAAACATCAGGATGCAGTTATGTCTTTGATATAGTGATTTTTTTTCTGGTAAATATTCAGTAGTGGGATGGTGGGATCATTTGATAGTCCTTTTTTTTATATCAATATTTTTTATTTCGATATTGCGGGGTACAGTTAAGGGTTATGATAATCCTATTTTTAATGTTTTGAGGCAATTCCTACTGTTTTATTCTGCTGACTGTAAAAATTTATAATCCCCTCAGGAGTGTATATACAAGTGTCCCCCTTTCTCCACATCTTTATCCAGCCCCCTCTTTTTTTTTTTTTTTTTGGCTTTTTTTATTATAGTCATTAAAACTGGAATGAGATGATTTTTATTGTGATTTTGAGTTGCTGTTCTCTGATTATTGATGATGTTGAGCATTGTTTATATGCTTAGTGGTCATTAGTATGTTTTTAAAAATATGTGTATATTCAAATTTTGTTCACTGATTAATCAAAATATTTGATTTTAACTATTGAGTCGATTAAGTTTCTTGTACATTCTGGATTGTAGTTACTTCTCAGAGAAGTAGTTTCTTCTCTCATTTTATACATAGTCTCTCACTTTGTTGATGGTTTCCTTTGCATTGCACAAGCATTTTAGTTTAACATGATCCCATTTGTCTAAGTTTGCTTTTGTTGCCTATGCTTTTGAAATCTTAACCATAAAAATCTTAATCCAGACCACCACCTTGAAGCAGTTCCCCTGTATTTTCTTTTAGCAGCTTTGTAGTTTCAGGTTTTATATATAAGTCTTTGAGTTAAAATTTATAATAGTGAAAGATAGAGGTCCAATTTTATTCTACTATATATGAATATCCAATTTTCCCGGCATCATTTTTCAAACAGGCTGTACTTTTTCCAATGTACATTCCTGGAACTTTTGTAGAAAATCAGTTGGCTGTAAATATATAGATTTATTTTGGGGTTAGCTTTTTATTTATTTATTTATTATTTTTTATTTTAGAAAGCAGGATTTATTGAGTAGACAGAAAAGCTCCCACAGTGGAAGGGGACACAAAGGGGTTATCCAAGTTAACTTTTTCACTCAATTGATCTACATATCTCTTTTTATACCAGTATCGTACTATTTTATTTACTATAGTTTTGGAGTACATTTTGTAGTCCAATAGTTTAATGTCTCTAGCTTTATCCTTTTAATTTAGAATTTCTCTGGCTATTTAGGGTCTATTTTAGTTCCACAAAAATTTTATAATTTTTCTTCAGTTTCTGTGAAAAGTTTTATTGGTATTTTGGCAGGGATTGCATTGAATCTATAAATTGCTTTGGGTAGTATGGTCATTTTAAATATTTCAATTCATCCAACCCATGATCATAGGATGTCTTTCCATATGCTTATGTACTCTTCATTTTTTTTAAGTCAGTGTTTCATTGATTTCTTTTTAGAGATATTTCTCTTCTTTGGTTAAATTTATTCATAGATATTTTATATTTTGTATAACTATTGTAAATGGGATTGATTTCTTGATTTATTTTTCATACTATTTGCTGATGATGTATATAAATGCTACTAATTTTTTTATGTTGTTATGTATCCTGTACATTACTAAATTTGCTTATTAGTTTTAAGAGTATTTAGATAACATTTTTTTCTGTATATAAGACCATGATGTTTAAATCAAATAAATTGGGCTTCATCTTTTCTAATTTGAATGACATTTATTCATTTTTCTTTCCTAATTGTGATAGGACTTCCAGTACTAGACTGAATAAGACTAGTGAAAGTGAGAATTTTTATCCTGTTCCAATTCTTAGAGGAAAATATTTTACCTTCTCCCTATTCAGAATGATGCTTGCAGTGGGTTTATTTTATAAGACCTTTATTGTGTAAAGGCACTTTCTTTTCATACCTAATTTGTTGGGACATTTTTTTATCTAAAGGAATGTCAAATTTTATTAATAGTTGTTGTCTTTTGCTATAATCATGTGTCATTTGTCCTTTATTCTGTTAATATGATATATATGTTCAATGTTTTGTATTTGTTGAACCAGCTTTGCATTCCTGGGGTAAATCCAAATTTATCATACTGTATAACTTTTTGTTGTGCCATTGAATTTGTTTTGCTGGTATTGTTATAAAGATTTTTACATAAATGTTTGTCAGGAATATTGGCCTATAACTCTTTTGTTGCCTTTGTTGTGTTCTTGTCTGGCTTTGGTATCAGAATAATATTGGCTTTGTAGAATGAGTTAGGATGAATTGTCTTTCGTCATTTTTTTTATAATAGTGTGAGAATAGTTAGTTGGGGTTAGTTTTTTAAAAAATGAGATATTTTACCAGTGAAGTCATGAAGTCCTGGGCTTTTCTTTATTGGGATAATTTTTATTATTGATTCAAGTATGTTATTCTTTATTAGTTTGTTTACATATTCTATTTTTTTCTCATTAAATCTTGGTAGGATATATGTATCCAGGAATTTATTCATTTTTCTCTAGGTTTTTCAGTTTGTTGCCATATAATTTTTTATAATAGTTTATAATGATATTTTTTATTTCTATGGTATCAATTTTAATGTCTCTTATTTATTTCAGATTTTGTTTTAGTCTTCTCTCTTTTTTCTTAGTTTAAATATGGTTTGTCAATTTATCTTTTCAAAAAAGCAAAATTTTGTTTCTTTATATTTGTATTTTTTATCTGCTCTAATATTAATTATGTTTTTCTTTCTATTAGTTCTTGGTTTGTTCTTGCTTTTTGAGTTCCTTGGGGTGAATTATTATATTTTTCATTTGAAATTGTTCTACTTTTTAAATGTCGGCTTTTTTCCTATAAATTTTCCTTGTACTACTGTTTCTGCTGTACCTCATAGGTTTGGGTATATTGCGATTTTATTTTAAATTTTACAATAATTTTTAAATTTTATTTTGAATTTTTTAATATACTCAGTGGTTATTCAGGAGCACATTGTTTAATTTCACCATGTTCATAGAGTTTTCAAACTTTATATTTTTATTGACTTCTAGTTTTATTTCATGGTAACCTTAAGAGATACTTGAAATAACTTTGAACTTAAAAATTTGTTGAGACATTTTGTAGCCTTACATGTGATCGATCCTGGAGAATGTTCTATGTGATGATGAGAAGAATGCATATTTTTCAGTTATTAGACAATTTAGAAATTGTCCATTATGCCTTTGTCTAAAGTGTAGTATAAGTCAGATTTTTTTTTGTTATTGTTGACTTTCTGACTAGATTATGTTTCCAATGCTGAGAGAGGGTGTTGAAATCCACAACTATTATTGTACTGAGGTTTATTGCTCCCTGTAGCTCTAATAATGTGTGCTCTATATATCTGTTTGCCTTGGTATCAGGCGCACATATATTTTAAATTGTTACGTTATCTTATTGAATTGATTTCTTTAACATTATAAAATTACCTTCTTGGTCTATTTTTAAGCTTTTTGACTTAAAGTCTATTTTGCTTGATATAAATGTAGCTACTTCTGTTTGATTGTTGTTTCTTTTTGTAGAATGTTTTATTTCATTCCTTTACTTTCAGTCTATGTCTTTATAGGTGAAGTAAGTTTATTGTAGACAGAGTATAGTTGGGTTTTATTTTTTCATCTATTCTGTTAGCCTATTGTTTTTTACTGGAAAATTTAAGTCATTTGCATTCAAGATTGTCATTGGTAGATAACGATTTACTCCTGTCATTTTGTTAATTGCTTTTTGGTTGTTTTTTATATCTATTATTTTTTTCTTTTTATGACTTATGTTTACTGTTCGATGATTCTTAGAAATGAGAACATTTTATTGCTTTCCCTTTCTCATTTGTGTATCTGCTCTATCAGTGAATTTTATAATTTTTTGTGTTTTCATGATTTTACATGTCATCATTTCACTTTCAGATGTAGGACTCCCTTAAGCATGTCTTGTAGGGTTGTTCTAGGGTGATGAATTCTTTCATATTTTGCTTGTCTTGGAAAGATTGTATATGTTCTTCATTTCTGGAGGATAGTCTTACTGGATATAGTATTCTTGGGTTCCAGTCTATTTTTCACCTAACACTTTAAATATATTATCCCAATCTCTCTTGGATTTTGAGGTTTCTGCTGAGAAGTTTTGGTACACTAATTAAGATTTCTTTATAAGTGACTTGATTCTTTTCTCTGCTGTTATAGCATTCTTTTTTAAAAATTTTTTGACTGTTTGACTATAACATATATGAAATAAATGCACATACATCTTACAATTTTTCAAATTGAATGCATTTGAATATATTTGAGCTTCCTGTATCTGTTTGTCCATATCTCTCCCAAGACTTGAGAAGTTTTTAGCTTTTATTTGGTTAAGTAGATTTTCTATGTCTTCTTCCTTTTCTTCTTCAGGAACTTCCATAAATGCAAAACTTTATTTGCTCAATGGTAACCTGTATGTCCTATAAGTGTTCTTTCTAATTTGTTTTTATTTGTTATTATTTTTGTCTGAAAAGGTTATTTCAAGAGAACAGTGTTTAAGTTAGAAAATTATTTATTTTGCTTGATCTGGTGTATTGTTGAAGCTCTCAGATGTATTTTTTATTTCATTCATTGAATTCTTCTGTTCCACAACTTTGTTTGGTTATTTTTTATAATTTTTTTTTTGAGTTGGAGTCTCACTCTGTCGCCCAGACTGGAGTGCAGTGGCCGCTCCCGGCCACCGCAGCCTTGACCTGCTGGGCTCCAGCGATCCTTCCGACTCAGCCTTCCGAGTAGCCGGAATTACAGGCATGCACTACCACGCCTGGCTGATTTTTTGATTTATTGTAGAGATGAGGTCTCGCTGCCCAGGCGGGTCTCGAACCCGCGGGCTCAGGCAGTCCACTCACCTCAGCCTCCCAAAGGTGCAGGATTACAGGCTGAAGCACCAAGCCCGACTTATAATATTTTTTTATCTTGAATTTTTCATTCAGATCTTGAATTGCTTTTTGGATATCATTTGTATATATATATTCTCTTATATTTCATTGAACTTACTTAAGGTCATTAGTTTTTATTTTTCCACACATTTTCTATTTTTTAAATTTTATTTGGCATTTCTTACTAGAGAATCCTTTGGAGTTATCATGTTTCCTTACATTTTTGTGCTTCTTGTGTCCTTTTGTTGGTGTCTGTGCATCTGCCAGAACAGTCACTTATAATTTTACAGAGTAACTTTCATAGGCAACTACTTTTTCCTGTTGATGCATCCTATAGTTTCAGTTAGGTGGGATATTTTGCCTTTGACTGTGGGTGGGACCCATAATGCATTGTACAAATGACTTCCTTTGCTGTAGTCAATGTTAGGACTTTCAATATGCAACTGAAGTATTCTGAATGGATAAAATTGACTATACTTGAGAACTAATTTAGACCTATTTAAGCAACAAAACTAGGATAAATATTGAGCATGACTGGCTTTTTTTTTTCTTTTCAATGTAGAGAGATTGCTTTTTCATTTATATATATTGCATTAGAAACTAATAAAAGTATTGGAGAGAGTTATGTATCTTTCTCATCTCCAAAACTTAGGACATTAAGATTTTTACAATTAAATTTCTATTTACTTCTTAGATTTTGAAACAAGCTCAGTACTTTCAATGAGAGTTTCAGTGATCTATATTGTGGTTATTTGTGGAGGTAATGGCACAGGCTTGTTGAAGACAAAGATATTGGGTAGGACTGCCCTCAGTCTCTGGGGGCTTGCTCTTATACAGATGAGGGTTTTGTTGCTATAGAGGGTTGAAGTACCTGCAGTGGTGGGCTCAATTTGTGAACACTTTTTTTGTTGCTGCTTTGCTAGAGACTGTAGAGAATATATTAGAATTCTCACTAATGATAAATATAGATATAACAGAATGAAAATACTAATATACACATATCTAATATGCAAGGTTACTTTATTTAACTATAATGAATTGATTTGTTTAATATGACTTTAGAGAAACAAGAAACTATAGTCAACTGAGTGGAACAAAAAGTTTTAATGGAGAAAATTAAAGATGATCCAGTCATGAAAAGCAATTTGATTTTGGCATAATAAATGTAAAAAAATAGAATAGATTTACATTTGATAATTAGCAAATAATTTAATTTGAAAGAATTTTTTGTAAGAAAGAAGTAGAAACTGCACTAAATAGGTCTAGAGATAGGTGAGATAGGTTACACACAATGTTAGTACATAACAATGGTGAAGAACTTTAGATTTATTTAACTGACATTTAAAGCCAATCTTTTTCTAGTTTGTTTTGCAAAATTATAAATTTTAGAAGACAAAGATTAAAAAAACGAAACTCTTTAGAACATTGTTAGTTATAATGCAAGACTATTTTAGAAATTGTACTAAAGTAATAGGTTCCTGAATAAAGTGGCAATATTGGAAATTTTTAAAAATGCAACTGAAATATTCTGAATAGATAAAATTGACTATACTTGAGAACCAATTTACACCTATTTAAGCAACAAAACTAAGATAAATATTGACATGACTGGCATTTTTTTTTCTATTCAATGCAGAGAGATTGCTTTTTCATTTCAGATATGTTGCATTGAAACTAGAACTAATAAAATTACTGGGGAGACTTATGTATCTTTCTTATCTCCAAAATTTAGGACATTCAGGTTTTTACAATTAAATTTCTATTTATTTCTTAGATTTTGAACCAAGCTCAAATGGACACATCAGATGCAATAACTAAAACATTTTAGAATAATTTGCTGACTTGAGGCTTTGTCAACTTCCGAATATGTTACTGTGTATTTTCTATGTACAAGACATTCACGTTCTTAACAAAATCACGGTCATTTAAAATTAGTATAAGAATGCTACATTATTACATGTATTACTTGGACTCCTTTCAAATATTACAAGTTTCCAGTAATCCAAAATAATTAGTCCACAATTCTACACTGCATTTAGCTATCATGTCCTTTTTGTGCCCTTCCATCTGGAACATGTCCTATTCATTTCTTGACTTTCATGGTCTTTTAAGATTACAGGCCATTTATGTTGTAGAATGCTAATAAATTTAAATGTGTTTGATATTTTCTCCTTATTTGATTCAGGATGTGTATATTTGGCAAGAATATCACAGTAGTTATGCTGCCTTCTCATCGCATCTTAACAGATGGTGAAATTTCAATCTGTTCTTGTACTGAGGAAGTTTATTTTGATTACTTCATTAAGATGGATCCTGACATGCTTTTTCATTAGAGAGTTCCTCTTATTTTTCTATATATTTTTTATTTAATAAAAAGACACTGTACAATGAAATAATCTTTGTCCTCCATCATACTTTAAATTCACTGATATTTTAAGAGATTATGTTTTATACAATTAATTCTAAATTGTTAAAATTACTATTTTTTCAGCTTAAATTACTAGATTTGAACAATGTTAGTTGATTTCAATGTCTTTTTGACATGAATATACTTCTTTGAGAACTTTCTTATTTTCTTGATGAATAAGATGGTACAGACTCATCTTATATTTTTGCTACTCTAGTTTTCAACTCCAACATTTTCCAAGGTGAGCTTTTTTTTGTTTTTGTTTCTGTTTTGGGGTTTTTTTTTTGAGTTGGAGTCTCACTCTGTCACCCAGACTGGAGTGCAGTGGCCGCTCCCGGCCAACGCAACCTCGACTCGCTGGGCTCCGGTGATCCTTCTGCCTCAGCCTTCCAAGTAGCTGGAACTACAGGCGCGCGCTACCACACACAGCTAATTTTTGATTTATTGTAGAGATGAGGTCTTGCCAAGATGCCCAGGCGGGTCTCGAACCCGTGGGCTCAGGCAATCCACTCACCTCAGCCTCCCAAGGCGCAGGATTACAGGCTGAGCCACCAAGCCCGACCAAGGTGACCTTTTTATATTGAAAAATAAATTTAGATTGTAAGTTAAATGGTGAAAGTGTGCCTATTACTCTTGGAGTGTTGTTAATCCTAAACTGGTTCATTGGACAGAGCTAAAAGACTTTTGTATGCCATATAAGTAAATATAAACTCACAACTTTAGGTTTATATTTATTTCTCTGTCTATTGATCTATCAATTGAAAACCATACATTCATACTAATATCCTCAATTCTAATTCAACCCCACAGGGCATATTTTATCTTCCTAGTTTTCACCGTTGTGAATACTGGTTCTGGCAGTGAGACACCTTGTTTATATTAACTTAATTACTCATTTCATCAATTTTCCAATGTAATAAATTATTAACTTCACTCTGGCCATTCTTTCCAGAATAATGCTCTTCTTATCCTAGTTAGACCCCCTCATACTACACTAGGCTGCACCATGAGGCAGAAGATATATTCTTTTCATCCAGTCTCTGCTGTTGTTGAAGAGGCTACCCTCATCTCAGAAGCCTTTTTGGCTCTGCAATCTCTTTGTGGATAAAACCCTTGTGTAAACATTCATTTTGTGCGTGTGTGCAGAGATTTCATTCCTCTTGAATGCCATTTCCACCTGTCTCAGGAGCTAACAACCCACCACTACCAAATAATGCTGTTATTGTAATTTTGTAGAAAGAGTTTTCTACCATAATTTTAAGTTTTCAAGACACCAAAATTATTCATTCTGCTTTAAGAAGACATCTTAATCCCTTAGCTAATATGTGCAGTACAGTTACATTGTGTCTTCCTATATCTCTGTAAGTTTTTCTCTCTTAAGTTATCACTATTATTTTTGCCATTGCTACTCAATTGAATTTTTCTCTATAACCGTGGATATGCCATAGATTTTGTAGTTAAATCTCTGAAATAATTTACACAATAATGTACAAGTAATAGGCACTCACTTACTAATTCCAATTGAAAACAATTAAATATATCCCCAAAGAGTTAATTTGACAATTGCATTCTATATAATTTTAAGTACACTAAAAAAATATAATCTGGGCAAAATCTATACTGTGAGAATCTAAATAAAGCCTTGGTCTTTACTATAGAAAAATGTAAAAATATTTATTTTATTTCATTGAAAACATTTATTTCCTAAAGAACATATAATACTATTCCAATGGCAAATATTGACAATTTTAGGAAAAAATGGAAAATAAAGCAAATACATGTAAATACAAATGTATTTAAATGCCATGAAAATCATCACCCATGAATTTTAAGTAGACTAATTAGAGCAGAGTTTCTACTTAGTTTCATGAAAATAAAATAGAAAAGTTTCTTTAATATTTTATGTTACTCAATTTTTACAAATTTTGGAAGAAGTTTGTTATGTGTTACATGATAGTTACTGGTGACAGAGAAAGGATGACAGGTATTCCACATAACGTCTGGGTCAAAAACAATGTGGCCTTGCCCAAAGGAAATGAGAGGTGAGTTTTGTGTCCTTAGAATGTTATGCCCAATAGGAATTTCCTTGACTGGGGTTTTTGGACCTTACTCTATAGTCTTAACAGTGTGATTTAGTGAAATGCTGGCCATACCAAAATACTCTTCGAGTGAGGCCTGCTCACTGCAAATAGAAATAAAATGTGACTTTAAAATGGTGTTTTGAGTCATGTAACAAGCAGCAGGAAAGTTAAGATCCATCATTAAAAAAAAATCAATCAATCAAGCTTACATTATGAAACTGTCAATGAAGTCTCTGAAGACTAAAATTTGGACATTTTTATTTGGCCAAATTCTGCAAAAATCTGTCAACCTAAAATATAAAGGGTCAGAATCCATTTTTAAATTATCATTATCATTTTTGTTTATTTTAGAGATATGGGTACAAATCAGGGTTAGGTATACAAATTTCATTATGCAGGTACCCTTGTTGATGAAGTATGCTCCTCCCACCCTTGGCAGTTTTCCTCAACTGACAATCCCCGCCCCCAGCAGTTTCCCATTACTGCCAATATAGTATTATGATAACTGTTCAAAGTTCGCTTATGAGTGAGAACATATGGTACTCTGTTCTTTGTTTCTGTGATAGATCATTGAGTATGATAGATTCTAAATCCATCGAAGTTTCTGTGAAGTCCATATGTTTGTCCTTCTTTATGGCTGCATAATATTCCATTGTGTATGTGTACCACATTTTTAAAATCCATTTCAGCTTCCATGGGCAGCATGGCTAGTTCCATGTTTTTGCTATTGTGAATAGAGCTGCAACAAACATGCATGTGCAGCTATCACTTTGGCAGAGTGAGTTGAGTTCTTCCAGTATATTTCAAATAATAATGGGACTGCTGGATCATATGGAAGGTCGATTTCTAGCTCTTTCAAAAATTGCCACACTGTCTTTCAAAGAAGATGCACTACTTTGCATTCCCACCAGCAGTGTAGAAGTGTCCCTCTTTCTCTACATCCTCATCAGCATCTGTTGTTTGCTTTAATGACAGACATTCTTACTGGGGTTAGGTGATATGACAATGTGGTTTGAATTTGCATTTCTCTGATGATTAGTGAAGCTGAGCACCTTTCATGTGGCTGCTGGCTGCCCTATATCTTCTTTTGAGAAGTGTCTATTGATGTGTTTTGCCCACTTTTTAATGGAGCTGTTTATTTTTTTCCTTTTGGTGCGCTTGAGTTCCTAATAGACAGAAACTAGAAACATTTCCCCTGAAAACTGGAACAAGACAAGACTGCCTACTCTCACCCCTCTTGTTCAACATTGTGTTGGAAGTGCTAGCTAGAACAATTAGACAAGAGAGGGAAATCAGGGGTTTCCAAATAGGAAAAGAGGAAGTTAAGTTATTCCTCTTTGCTGTTGATATGATCCTATACCTCAAAAAATCCAAAAGAACCTGTCAAAAACCTGTTTACACTGATAAAGAACTTTGGCAAAATCTCTGGGTATAAATTAAATGTGCAAAAGACAGCTGCATTCTTATACACCAACAACAAGCAGTCAGAGAACAAAATAAAAAGCACAATCCCATTCACAATAACCACAAAAATGAAATACCTCGGTATCTTCCTAACCAGAGAAGTGAAAGACCTTTACAATGAGAACTACAAAACACTGCTCAAAGAAATCCAAGCCGGGCTTGGTGGCACAGCCTGTAATCCCGCGCCTTTGAGTGGCTGAGGTGAGTGAATTTCCTGAGCCCATGTGTTCGAGACCCGCCTGGGCAACTTGGTGAGACCTCAACTCTACAATAAATCAAAGATGAGCCAGGCGTAGTTCCAGCTACTTGGAAGGCTGAGGTGGAAGGATCGCTGGAGCCCAGCAGGTTGAGGCTGCGGTGGCCGGGAGTGGCCACTGCACTCCAGTCTGGGTGACAGAGTGAGACTCCAACTCAAAAAAAATAAAAAAAGAAAAAGAAATCCAAGAAGACAGAAACAAATGAAAGAATCAGCATTGTTAAGATGTCCATCCTACCAAAGGCAATCTATAGATTCAACGCAATACTCATTAAATTACCAACTACAAATAGCCAAAGATCCTTAGCAAAAAAAAAAAAACAAAGCAGGAGGTATCACACTTCCAGACTTCAAACTTTACTACAAGGCTTCGATAATGAAAACAGTCTGGTATTGGTTCAAGAAGGCATATAGACCAATAGAACATGATAAAGATTCCAGAAGTTGTCTCAATTTCTCAACCAACTCATCTTTGACAAAGCCTCCAACAATAACCACTGGAGAGAGGAGAACTTTTTCAGTAAATGGTGCTGGGAAAACTGGTTGATCACATGCAGAAGATTGAAACAGGATCCCTACCTGTCACCGTACACAAAAATTAACTCTAAATGGATCAAAGGCCTAAATGTAAAACCGCAAACTATAAGAATCTTAGAAAACACAGGAGACACTTCTATGGAAATTGGAACTGGAAACCAATTCCTGATCAAAACTCAAAGTGCCCATACCATAAGAGATAAGATAGACAAGTGTGACCTCATCAAACTGACAAGCTTCTGCAAAGCAAAAGAAACCATGAAGAGATCAGGGAGACAGCCCACAGAATGAGAAAAAAAAATATTTGCCAACTGTATATCTAACAAAGGCCTAACATCCAGGATCCACAAGAAACTCAAATGCACAGAAAGGGAAAAAAATGGAATCCGGTTTTAAAGAGTTTGTTTTATTGAAAAACTTGGAATAGCCATTTGGGAGACACAGACTTCAGAGACATGAGGTTGATATTCCAAAGTTAAAAGTTAAATTCTTGCTGATACAGGCAAAAACAAAAAAATTGAGCATGATGATATTTCATATAAAAGGCTGGGATATGAGTTACAACAATTTAATTATATTTGTTTTATTTTCTTTATGGCTTTTCTTTCTCTTCAATTTAAAAAAGTATATTTAGCATTCAATCTTAAGTCAATGTGATAACCATGAATTCTTTGTGTGAGAAAGATAAATTTATTTATAATGAAGATTAACAGTGAAGATGGAAGAAATCTTTTGTCATTTACAAAATTTTCCAAAACAGTGCAGATGAGGACGAATGCTAATCTATAATCACATAAACAAAGGTTACTGCTGCTTAAATTACAGTTGCCAGTCACATGACAACTAATCACATGCCATAATCACATTTCTTTAATGAGCAAACAAAATTAGTACCACAACAGTTTAGATCATAAATTGCTTATAATCACAGTTGTCATACATCCATGAAAAAGGGCCACACACCCTAAATCTTTGGTAACAAAGAGAGGGCTCTGTGTTTAGAACCTTCCTGTCACTGTTCTGTGTCTTTTCCTTTGCCAGATCTTTTTTTTTCTAAATTGATTATTTAAGGGTTACCTAATCTTAATCTGCATACTTTCTGTAATCATATATGTGTAACAGCTTTCAAAGAGTTTATAACTCTTTCTAGTAAATGATTTAGCATGTGGTTTTGGGACCTTCCCTTCCCCACTGATATTGCAGTTGGTATCAGAAGTACTATCATACTTGAAGATTTTACCCTCCAAGTTAGTAGTTAGTCCAAATCTTTGCAATATTAAAGTAGCGTGTAGAAATAGTGACTACCAAAAAAATTAATGACACAAATACATTTAAAAGTGAGATCTAAATATAATTATGTTGACTCATTGAAATTGTCAGTAATACTAAAGTGAATATTTAAGAGAAAACCTTCTGTGTTTTCACATTTAAAAATATCATGGGAAATTGTGGGGGTTTGATTTATTGAACACAGAAAACAAGAGATCTTAATAGGACATAAAATACAAATGTTTCACACATTTGGAAATAAAGAAAGTTAATTTCATTTTTACTGAAAAAAAATGGAGTAAATTAGTACTTGCAAATAACAGTTTTCACAACTGAAATATTTAAATAAACACAAAATATATAAAATCAAAATAAATTTAGAAGATTATGATTAAAACTAAAGTCAGAAATATCTGTGGATTGCTGAAAGTGAGAAAAAAAAAAGAGGTAAAGTGTGAATGAGCATTAGTGTAAGAAATTGCTGGGTCCACAGTCTTGGAAAAGGGGTCACTACATTTTCATGGATTTTACCAGTAGGAATCTCACCAGTTGCACAGGGAAAATCTGAGAAAAATTATTTTGTACCTCTGGCAAGGGGAAAGAAGAATAATTATTTAGAAATATGCCCAATTTGTTCTGCATACCAAATGTTTATTCTTTAGGACAAAAGGCATAATCAGAGCCTTATCACCTCTGAGCGAAAGGAATTCGTCCCTCTACAGCTCTTAGTAGGCTTATTAGTCTTACTGCCTAAAGGGGAAATGAAAGCTTATGTCTGGAAAATCACTTGTGAAGGTAACATCTAAGATGCAGGAAAATAAAAAACTGAAATTTAACCATAAGAATATTTAACCACAGAAAGCTTCCCCTCCATAGTACCTTGTCCTAAAACTTGCATCCTAATATAATTACATTAGATTACAGTTAAAAGTGCTCCACAATTAAGACTCTCCATAAGAAGGACTTAGAAAAACTCCAAATTAATAGAAAAGACAAAAAGCAAGAGCACTAGTAAAATGTAAAGTGTTTAGCGCTAACAGCGGCAGCAAACATTTTATATAGTTTAGCACCTAGCAAGATTGACATATCATCTCACATTAAATACCTATCTAATTAATTTTCAGATACTCACTACAACATATCTGGCCTATGTATGCTTGTGTGTATATACCAAAGTTTAAGGGAAAAATTTCAAATAATCTGAAGAGGAAAAGTAAGCTTCAAGACCAAACTCACATATGGCCCATGTATCATGAGAAAATATAAAACAATTATGTTTAGCATGTTAAAGGCACTAGTAAAAAAAATAGACAACATAAAAGAAATGAATAATATAAGTAGAGATATGAAAACACTGGAGCATATCAAAAATAAATGGCAGATCTAAAATTCTGCAATAGAAATAGTCTTTGATGGGGTCATCAGTGGAGTAAATATAGCTAAAGAAAGTATTAGGAAGCTTGGTGGCAGGCGAATAGAAATTTCTCAAAGTGCAATACAAAGAAAAAAAGGAGGGACAAAATATCTAAGAACTTAAGAGCAGTGGAACAATTTTGAAAACTGTAACATAAAAGTAATTTAAATATTAGATGTAGAAGAAAGAATGAAACACAAATTATTTGAAGTCATAATGGCTGATAATTTCTCAAAGTTAAAAACTGACATCAAACCTAGAAACTCCTATATCCTAGAAACTCAGAGAACACTAAACAGTATAAACAGAATCAAAACAAACACTACATCTAGGAAAATTATATAAAAACTTCAGAAAACTAAAAAGAAAATCGTTAAAGAATCCAGAGAAACAAATAAACAAACACACAAAAAACAACAAATATCCTACCTGTAGAAGAATAGATTTGAGAATTACAGCCAACTTCCTATCTGAAAGTATACATGCAAGACGAGAGTCTGGTGAAATATTTAAATTGTTGAAAGAAAACAAAAACAACAAAAAAAGTGCCAACCTAGAATTCTATTTCCATTGAAATTTTTTCTTCAAAAATTCAGAAAAAATACTCAACAGAAAATATCTGTTTGAGCTTTTTGTGAATCCTGCCTAGAATATGTTTTCTGCACAACTAAAAGAACTAGGTTCCTCTTTGTCAGATTCCTACCTGTAATAAATTAGGTATAGCCTGGGATTGGTTAGTGCAATCTGTAAAACACTCTTCCATATTGGTAAGGATTTTTCTTTGGAAAGTTCCCATAAATGGGCAACTGGGCCTCACAGAAACTTTGAAGGCATTGTTTTCTTGTTATCTTTACTTCTTGAGATATCTGCTTAAAATAACAATTTGGTTGTTCCTCTTGTTTACTTTTACTATTTTCTACTATTTTTTAACTTCTGACTAAAGTTTCAGATTTTCTTTTCATTTTTTGCTGCTCCTCTTGTTTCATTTAATCATTTTCTATTTTTTTAACCTCTTACTTTATATTCCAAATCTTTTCTCACAAACTTCTGAATATTTATAAAGTATTCTAAGTCCTGGATCTTACATTTTTGATCATTTAACATACCTGTTTGCAGTATTTTCCACTATTGCAATGTTTTTAAACTTGATTTATCTAATATTTCCCTGTTGGTATTTTCTTCTGGTTGTTAACCTCTTTCTACATGTATTGATTTACAAGCTGCTCTTTCTCTGTTCACTCTACCAATGTTGACAAGCGTCTATATTTGGTTCCTTGCTACATATCCCTATGTGTAATCTTAATAGTAATAGATTCAACTGCCATATGCATTACATGATTCTAAAATTTATGTTCAGGTCTAAGTCTACATTATGAGTTATAAAACAACATTTCCAATGCAACTACAATAATAGACTAACCATAATGTGCTCACAGAAGAAAAACAACGTTAATAACACAAATCATTGCAAATTGAGAAAGAATGATGAGTAAATATGGCTCCTGGCTTAAAAGAGTTCACATTGAAGTTTAGTCAGGTGCATAAATACATTATTACAAAATATTAAGTAAAGCCAGAAATATATTCAGCATAATGGGGAGTCATAGATTAAATGCCTGTGAAACTTGCCTTTTAATGCTCTCTGCTCTAGCAATGCTATCGACTTGGTCACCTATAATTCTCAATTTAACATAGATTTACAGAAGTTTCCCCAACCCATAGATTACATGCTAGAGGATAAATGAAAGAAGTTAAAGATGCCACAACAAAGGCCAAGAAGAAGGAGCCATTTGTACTGACAGGCCACAAGAAAAGATGTTTGGTAAATGTGTACACACCAAGACAACCTAAAAACAACTCTTTTCCATTTGAGAAATTAAGCCCTTGTGTTAAAGAACAGTTACAGAGATCTTATTGTGTTTCATGGACTGAAAAGGAAACTAGCTAAAATCTTTGGAGATGGGGTCAAGAACCAGGGAAAGTTTTAGGTGGTTCTAATAAAGGTAAATATTGAAATTACTTTAGAGAATGCACCTCCTGTGCTGCAACTTTAAAGTACAATGTCTACATGAGTTATTGGGAGTTATTTAAAAATTATATGAACCTTAAGAGCTATGGATTGAAAAACTCAGGTGCAAACATGCTATGTTGAATGTAGCACCGTAAAAGAAGTATCATTAGTGGTGTTTCTATCTTTTAAATCACTAAATTAATCTGTGCTGTCATTTGAATCTGCAAGATTTAACCCTAGTATGGCTCTAATTTGCCTCTAATTTGCTGGCCAAATTTTTGAGGACTACGTATTACAGCAATAAGAAGTAAGCAGCAATAAGCAACAAGAAGCAATAATTGCAGCAACCATAATAAAATAATAGACAATAGGATTTTTATCTTTTTTCCTAAAAGTTTGTGACATTGTTTGCACCCTATGTATTCCTAAGTAGAAGATACTCAGCCTTATAATAGTTTTTTGTTTTTGTTTTCTGTTTTCTTGCTCCCCTTTATAAGTATATTTTGTCCTGACAAATGGATCCATTCGCACTGGATACATGTGAAAAATTAATCAGAACATGCTTATAAATGGTGATTTTTTTATATAAAGCTTCATAGTGATTATGTCTGGACAGAATTCTGAATAATTTATAGAATGTTTGCCAAGCGAACATGGTGGTAAAGAGTAAAGAGTATGCTAACTAAAGAGAAGTAAGACTTAAACATGTACATTAAGTTGTGTAACAGCATGATACATTCAGGAAATTAGAAGTTTAGTAGTGATAAAATATGAGCCCTAAGTAACAATAAATATTTTTGTTCAAGTATGTATACCACTAAAGCAACTTTCAACAAAGAATAAAACTTTAATAAATATATAATGAATAAATGAGTACATGAATTAATAAGTAGTAGGGAGGGGAGTTAATCAAGTATAAGAAAGTTTTAAAAAATGTTAATTTAGGAAAGAGTTTTGTAGGTCATAGTAAGATACTTTACTTCTATCGTACAGTAAGATAATGTTAAGTTGTGACCAAGGGAATGCTTACACTGTTTTCAGGATTTCTATGAAGGCAATGTGGAGCATACTAGAAAGGAGAAGCACTATAACAGAAAATCCTCTAAATGCAAATTATTTGTCAATTGAGACTTGGGTATGCTTCTTAAAAAAAATTGATTAAAGAGGAAGTTGATTTAAAATTATAGAAATATCACAAAAGTGAAAATCATGTATTTTAAGGATTATCTTGGGGCATATTTAAATTCCTCAAGTGAAAGTGAAATTTAAAATAATATAATCACAACATAAAGTGTTTTAAATAACCTAATTTATCTCAACATCAATTTCCTCATCTTATCAACTCAATTACATTTCCATTGCAAATAGCTTTACCTTGATGATTTGTAATCAATTTTATATTTATATTGTGATAACAAAAATCAGTGTTTTGATGACTAAATCACTTAATGCAATAATTTCACTACATAAATGTACATAATTGCTCTGACCAAAACATATTTATAATGCAATGAGAAAAAAAGGTCTTTGATGATAAACCCATTTTATTGTAATGCTGTGTATTTACAATGACTTTTAATTAATTGAGACTAATTGGGGGAACACAAAGTTGTATACACATACACACAAGTCTAGATATGAATTTATATGAATTCAAATTTATTAAAATACATAATGTATATATTATGAATGCAAGGTCTAATCTTTAGAACTTTGGCACTGAAAGAAAAAGATTTTAGGTTCAAGTTGTCGGTACATTTACAAATAGTGAGGTATTACTGATTTTAAAAGAGATATGTATCTTAGTTGTGATGTAATAAAGTACTCTCATGATAAAATAACATTTTCGTAATTATATGTGAATAATGATTACTATATGCTTAGCATCAGAAATGGGCTTTTTTGTTTGATCTTCAAATTGTCATGCATTATTAATCCAAAAAAATAGTGAGGCTTCATAAAAGTAATGATATTCTTATTTTATTATCTCTATTTTATGTGTAAAGTAAAAGTGCCTCAAAGGGACTGAGTAATTTTTTACATGTTTTCGTAATTGTATATGATACAATGAACGTCAGGGATTTTCTTTTAAGTGGTGGTGTGTCACATAATTTTGTAAAGACATTTTCCTTGATCTCTAACTTCTAAATGAGTGCTAGTGCCTTTGCTCCTTTGTGTGATTTACTTTCTAAAATAAAAATATCAAATTATATTTTGTTAACTGCTATTCATAGTAAACTTGAGAACAAATGCTTTCAAAGGAAATAATTTTAATTAAATCTTCATGGAACTGAATGTAATTAAAGGACGAAGTAGTAAAAAATACTAGTCCATTTTGATTAAAATGTAGTATTCTTAAAACACTGTTTAATTCCATACAGCTTGTGATCAGCTTATTAGTAATTTGTTGAAACCATTAGCATTTCTTTTAGTCGTAGCCTCTGAAATATATAAAAAACATTTTAAGAATTTTTGAGGCCTGGCGCAGTGGCTCACGTTGTAATCCTAGCACTTTGGGAGGTGGAGGCCAGAGACCTGCTTGAGCCTATAGGTTTGAGATCAACCTGGCAACATGGCCAGACCTTGTCTCTACAATAAATAAAAATATTAGCTGGGCACGGTGGCACATGCCTGTAGTTCCACCTACTTGGAAAGCTGAGGTGGAAGAATAGCTTGAGCCCAGCAGGTCAAGGCATTGGTGGTCATGAGTGTGCCACTGCACTCCAGCTTGGGCAACAGAATGAGACTACGACTCCAAAGAAAAAAGAATTTTTGACTTAATAATAAAGACATGTAAATATTTGTAAAACATAAATTTTATATGTTAATAATATGTTATGTATATGAAGGTTTGTATATCTTAAAATAATAATAAAAAACATTTTTTGATATTTCAACATGAATTGTAATATTGTAAATTGAGACTTATATTTCCTTCACTATTAGTGTTTATGCAACTAATAGCAAATATGTATTATTATTCATCATGATGCTATACCTGTGCATCAGGTATAGGAGACAGTTTCTTCAAAATTATAAATAATATAAAGAAATTTTCAAAAATTGTTTCAAAATGTCAATTAATATTTCACTTTGATGTACAATATTTATGAAGAAAACCTTTTATTAATTGTTTTAAAATAAAAAATGTTTCAAAATATAAAATTAAAATATTAGCTATGTTTTTCTAAATTAGTCAATATTCATAATAAATCTAACTATCAAATTGGAGATGAGACTCTGAAGGAATGACATATATTTCTTGTCATTTGCTATTTGAAATATCTTTAGGAAATTTTTTATCAAATTTCATGAAAAACAAAAAAATCAATATTTTAATGAAAATTAGATAAATTTAGTTAAATATTTTGTAAATTTTGTCTTTTATTATAAAATATAATTTTCCTTATTTATCTTTCTTCATATCTGTCAACTGCTTTTAATAGTTTTTTTAGTGATGTATGTTGTGTATCTCTTATAACATATTTTTAGAAATTTTTTTTTCTTGTTATTTAAACTTTTCTTTTAAATTGCATTTTCTGTTGTTTGTTAAAAATTAATAATTTTTTTAATTCTAATATCTTACCCATCTTTTTGATAATTTCAGAAGTAGGCGAATAACAGACATTTTGTATTTTTTTTTTGTTTGTAATGAATGTTTGTGCAAATAACAGACATTTTGTATTTTTTTTTGTTTGTGATGAATGTTTGTGTTGCATATGTGTGTAACATTATCTCTATCAAAACACTCTTACCTTGTCCAAATCTTACATTACTACTTTAAAAGTTGTGTACTTTCCTATCTTATTGCACGGACAGACACTTCAAAATAAGTTTAAATAGTAATTGTGGTCATTCTTATTTTGTTACTGATTATTAGTATGTTTTAATGCCTGTTCATAAGACACTCTAGGTTTTGTGGTTGTTAATTTTTTTTTTGAAGAATAAGCAAGTTGTCCTCAATTCTTAATTAACAAAGAGTGTTTATATCCCATCACTAGTTTTTAAATTTTTTAAATTTTTTAACCCATTGAGATAAACATTTGAATTTTTCTTCAAATCCAGTTAATATGATAAATCAGTTAATATGGGAACTAACATGAAAAATATCATAAATTCCTGAAACAAGCAGAACATGGTAACGGTTTACTAACTTCAGTTTGTGGAATGAGGTGATTAATATTTTGTAAATATTTTCTCAGTTGAATTGGCAAAAAAGTTTGAAACACATTTTAGTTTTTCATTTCGTTCTTATCTAGTTTTTGTATTTGATTAATATCAAACTCATAAAATAAATGGTGAGTTTTCTTTATCACATCTTTGAATTAATTACTAAAAGATGGATAATCGATTTCTGGATAATCTGGTAGAATTCTCCTTTAGAGCCATGTGGGCCTGGTGTCCTCTATGTTGGAAGAAATTTAATTACTTATACCAAGTATAAAGCTGCACAGTTTAGTTTTTCTGTTTTACAGTTTTGCCATTTACATTTTTCTAGGAAATTGCAAGTTAGCTAATTATATTAAAATATTTGCAAAAACTTTCTCCAAAATTTATATTTTGTAGTGTCTCTGGATACATTGATGTAATCTTATATATGAATATATCCATATACTTCACCTCTATAATTAATGTGTATCTTCTTTTTTATTTATTAATTCTGCCAGATGTTTATCTTTGTGTTGTTGTTTTACAGAAAAAAAAACCACTGTTTTAATACTTATATGTAAAAATACAAATATAGATATAGGTGTATTATAAGAAACTGGCTAGAAAAATCATGAAGGCTGATAAATTAAAAAATCCATAGTCAGCAAATGGAAGACCCAGAAAAAGCAGATAGTATAGTTCCAGTCCAAAAGGCAGATGATAAAGCAATTCTCAGTTTAAAGACAGACAGGTGGAATTTTTTTTTTTTTTTTTTTTTATTTGGAGTCTCACTCTGTCGCCCAACCTGGAGTGCAGTGGCTGCTCCCGGCCACCGCAGCCTCGGCCCGCTGGGTTCCAGCAATCCTCCCGCCTCAGCCTTCCAAGTAGCTGGAACTACAGGCCCGCGCTACCACGCACGGCTAATTTTTTGATTTATTGTAGAGATGAGGTCTCGCCAAGTTGCCCAGGCGGGTCTCGAACCCGCGGGCTCAGGCAATCCACTCACCTCAGCCTCCCAAAGCATGGGATTTCAGGCTGAGCCACCGAGCCCGGCCATTGCTTAACTATTAGCTAATACTGCATATTAAACAATCAAAATATTTTAGTGACATAAAACAATAAATATTAATTATCATATTTTTTGGAACCAAGAGAGAAGCTCATCATGAGCTTGTTCAGCTGATCTACGGCCAACTCAGCTGGGTGGCACACAATCTACAGATTGAGTGAAGATCTTCCCTGTGGATTCAGTTTTTTGTTTTTTTTTTTAATTTTTTATTTTTAATGTGAGGGGCACATTTCAGGGTTAGGTATACAAATGACAATTATATAGACACTCTTGTTGATGAGGTGTCTCCCCCCCACGACAGTTTCCCCACTACTGTCAATCCCACCCCCACCTTCCCCTGGCAGTTTCCCACTAATGCCAATTTCTTTCTTACAGTATTACAACAGTTGTTCAAGCTCCTTTACTAAGCTTTGATGTGCTCCAAGTGTTTTTATCTTGGAACCTTAACTGAGAAAGGGGCAGCTACCTAGTAGACTCTTTTTGTATGCTGCTGGCAGAAGTTTAACAGGCAATTTCAACTGCACAATTATGTTTCAGTTTCCCACTTGCATGTATGCAACATTAAATTGATAAAAGAAAATTCCAAGGCTAAACTGAAGGAATAGGGGTGACTAAAACACTGTAACCGCCATGAGAAAAGGAAAAAGAGTAAAGTTTTCTCAAATGTACTTAAAACTATCTTTTGGGGAGGTTTTAATAAATAGTCTTGTTTTCATTAGGTTGATAAATTTAGAGAAGTATGTTAAAATATTTATATGTATGTGATATATTTAATTTGTAATACTGTCAATCATATTAAACAATTGTGCTTTTGTCAGAAAATGTGGCTATAATATCAATTATTTGACTTTTTAGGGACACTGATAAACAAAAATATGATCAATATTTATAAATATTCCACATGTGCTGGAAAATAATGAGTATTCTTAAGCTATTCATTCAAATAATTTATTACTACTCAAAGCCAGGCTAAGGTTTATGCTCTTCCGTTCTTTCAAAGCATTTTTGTTTGTTTTCTTACTCTATCAATTGCAGGGAAAGTATATAAAAATCTCCAAATATGTTATATGTTTTATTGATGTAAGTGTTGAGACTATAAGAAATATACAATGTAAAACTAATATACTTTCACCATCAATGAATTTTTTCTTTATGAAGTTGATGATCTGTATAATTTGCAATTTATAATAATTGTTTAAGTCAATAATTATCAACAGATGATAAAAACTGGCTGACAAATTAACAGGAAATTATATGATCACAAGGTGCTGAATATTACCACAGTTATGTTCTTCACATAAAGAAAAAACAAAACTTTAAAAATGAAAGATTAGGTTGCACCCCTGAATTTATTAATCAACCTTAGCATAACTAAATAAACCCAGCAGGATTACATTAAATGTAATCATTCCATAATTATAAATGCTGGATTAAAACTAGCTCTAAAGATTAGTTTTGGATAGTAACATTCAAGGAGTTCTCCCTCTCTGCTTCTCTCTGCCTTTCTCTCCCATTTTCTTTCTACTAAGAATAAAAGTAAAAAAAAAAAAATACATGTAGTATTTAGAAGTCAAGTTTTTATTTCTAGTGGTGGTGTTGTCTTTTCTGTCATCTTTATTTCTAGCCACGCCATTCAATATTTATTAATAACCAAGTTCCAAAACACTAGAATGTAGTTCACTCATCCTGTTCAGAGCATGATCATGATTGACATCTGGTGAAGTTATGGTTTAAACCCTTATGTTTGTCAGCAGGCTACAGACACAGAATCTAATTCATACTTTTTCTGACCTATCTATTTTGCTGGATAATTGTAAGACTAGGATGGCTTAACAGGTACCTAAGATGATACTTATTTCCATTAGAATTAAAAGGGATTAAAATATGAAAAATTGAAAGCATTTTTTTTGCTCAGTATCTATTTAAATTTATCTAAATTAATTCCCATGTTCTGTCTAGAAATTAATACACAGGATAGTTACTTGACCAAGCCCCCCCCCATGCACAATGATACAGTTGAAATTTTAACATTGGTCTGGCTTTGGAATCTTGACCATTATCCCTTACTACTTTTATGTTCACGTTTGTGTGGAAGAGTGACATTAAAATTTGATGTAGTTCTCTATTCCTTTTGATCTTTTCCCCCCTGAGTTCCAACACTGAAGAATAACTATGATTCTCTTTTTCCGTGGCTCAGCACTACACTCTCTTTTGTCATACAATTTTCAAATTATGTTTCAAAATACTTAAAGATTGACAACAGTCTCAAGCACTTAAACTTAAAGACAACTTATAAATACTTGACAAAATGGCATTCTTAATTTTTTTCATAGTTTCAGGGGGGTACATGTGCAGGTTTGTTACATGAATGTATTGTGTCATGATGAGGTATGGGCTTCTAGTGTAGCCAACATATGAATAGTGGACATGGTACCTAACAGGCAATTTTTCATCCCTCACTCTCCTTCTGTCCGCCCTCTTTTTGCGGTCCCCAGTGTCTATTATTTCCCTCTGTATGTTAGTGTGTATCCATTGTTTAGTTCCCACTTATAAATAAATGAAAACATGATATTTGGTTTTCTGTGTTTGAGGTATTTCACTAACATAGTGGCCACCAGCTTCATTCATGATCCCATGAAAGACATAATTCTAATCTTTTTATGGCTATATATTATTCCATGATTAATAGACACCGCATTTTCTTTATCGAATCATCTGTTGATGGACACAGATCGATTTCATGACTTTTTAAATTGCGAATAGTGCTGGAGTAAATTTATAAATGCAGGTTTTGATATAACAATGTCTTTTCCTTTGGTGAGATATCCAGTAGTAGAATTAGTGAGTCAAATGGTAGTTCTATATTTAGTTCTTTGAGAAATCTTCATACTGTTTTCCAGAGAGGTTGTGCTAATTCACATTCCCACCAACAGTATATATGTGTTCCCTTTTCTTGGCATCCTCAGCAACATTTATTGTTTTAGACTTTTCATTAATAGCCATTATGATTGATGTAACATGATATCTCGCTGTGGTTTGAGACTGCATTTCTCTGATAACTAGTGATGCTGAACAGCTTTTCATATGCTTGTTAGCCCCTTGAATGTCTTCTTTCATCTGCTCATGTCCTTTGTCCACTTTTTAATGGGGTTGTGTTTTCCTTGTTGAGTTGAGTTCCTTGTAAATTCTGGATATTAGTCTTATGTCAAATGCTCATTTGCAAATATTTTTAAATAACTGACAAAATGACATTTTAAAAATAAAATCTTGAACTTGGTATCTTTTTTGTTGCTAATTATGTGCAATTTCTGAAATTGTAGGACACAAAATGACACACTAACTGATAGCATAAACAGGCTTAAATACAACAGACTAAAAATGAATATTTTAATATCTCATTTCCTTTCAATGAATCTAATATGCAATATTTTAAGACAATTCTGAATAAATGTAATACTTGCATCAGTCGCTCACTTTTTAAATCTCTCATTTTATAGTTTATCGTTTTTTTCTTTTTTTTTCAGAAATAGTACTTGTCAATTCTGAGATGAGCTAAATTCACATATATCAATTATTACAAAGATAAGATTTTTAAAATTATATATGCACATATGTATATACAATTATTCATTCATCACTTTTGCATATAAATGGTTATTTTTGTAATGTCCAAGAAATTTATAGACTATTACGTCAAAGTAATATTAAATATTTACTATCAAAATTTGACTTGTCAATTAAGGAGCAGATTAAGAAGATTAGGTAACTTTAAAGCTATTTTAAAAATCTGAAAATAGTTTATACTCTGCTTCTCCATGGTCTACATCTAATTGCCTTTATTTTATTACAATAAATGACCCTATATAATTTTTTTCTACAACAAGGATCAACCTAGGAATTACATATTTAGAAAAAATAATAACCATTACAACAGTAGCAATACCACCTTACACTTGCTTAGAACTATATAGTTTATAAGTTATATTGGTTATCTTATTTAATATATACTACATTTATGTTATAAAAGGGTTCTTCATATTTTATCAAATACGAAAAATATGTCCGGATTGGAATTTTATTGCATGTCTTTAAACAATAAATTTAATATATTTTAATTATACATTTGTTCTCATATTCTCATAAGAATTATTAACAAGACTAAGTTAAAGCATTAAAATTCATTCACTGAAATTCATTTCAAAATTGTAGAATCTACTTTTCCCCTGAAAAATACATGTCCTAATTTGACTAGAGAAATGAGAAATGCTAAAACAGTGCTATAAAATGAATCTCTAATATGACAAAACTGAGAACTTAGAAAAGACAAATCTTTTTTACACCTTTAAACTAGACACATAAAAAAGCATCTGGAAATCTAACTTTTACAGTCAGTGCTGAAAAAATACTAAGAACATAATGATATGGTACTTGATTATCGTAATTCACCCCAGGTGTGGAAAAGTTTGGAAAATATATATTTATGATGAGTATAGAATCTTGTATGTACAAATTACTAAAAATGAAAAGTCTTGATTAAACAACATGTGTATTATACAAAAAAGATACAAGTAAGCAAAGTTAATTTTTGGCAAGTATTCTTATTTCATCTCTGATATTCCTCTAAAACTGAAGTCTTTTATAATTACATGTGGTATAGTCTATACACAAATTAGGTAATGCATGTTTTTCTTAATCACACACAAAATGTCTTATAGAAATTGCCAGAAGATATTGGTCACTGACATCTTTTTTTAGCAGTTTTATGGAATACAAAATATTTTATAATAATCTTTTACTATTAGTTCTGCTGAGACTATTGATTATCACAGATAAATGTAAATACGACATAAATACTAGAAATACATACAGTGCTAAAACCATACAAATTCACTAATACCAAGTAAGAAGTTATAATTTAGAGAAACAGGAAATTAAATATTCAATGTAAAATAAAAGAATTTCTAACTGAGAAGCTTAGAAATTAAGCATTTTAAATTTTTGTTAAAATAAGCAAAAAGAAAAAATTAAATAAAAGCAAATATTAAAATGTTTTATCTTTGATGTATTTAATAAGAATCAAGATTTCTTGTTATTTTACTTAAAAAAAAACACATATGAGCTAAGAAACAGGGCAGGGAATGGAAACATAAAGCACTTTGAAATAATGGTTTATTTCAGTTCTATATGTGCACAAGTAAATATGTCTCTTCAAAGATCCTCACAAATTAGTTTAGAAATAACCAATATACTAACAAACCCATAATATTAGGAATCTAACTTAGGTTCTTACTTGCTACAGAAAAATTTTACAATAAATATAAGATATGGTGTCCTTCAGTAAATAGTTATTGTTTGCTTGTTTGTTTGTTTACATATAGTAAGTACAGAGAAGCATCTAAGCTCAACAAAGTAAATTTACACTGGAGAAAATTATTTACCATATTAGATGTCATCAATCAAACAGACTGGTTTGTGAAATGTTCTTTTTATATATTATTTATTTATTTTTAAAAATGTGGAGTACAATTCAGGGTCAGGTATACAAATGGTGAAATAGTCCTAATACGATAGTCTCTAAATAGTTAACAATGAAGTGACACTTACTCAATGCCTCTGTATGCTATCCTTTTTTTAAAAAATAAGGTTAAAATAAACTGAAAGAAAAAAGCACATATAGTATTTATAATAAGCCAATAGATAATATATATCAGATCCAGAAAGGAAGTCACCACAAGTTGGAAGAGGTAAGAATTTGGTGGATAAAATTTACATGGGTTGTTAAAAGTTATTGTCAATATTCCTGGTGTAGTATTGATAGTAGATTTTTAAGTATTGATTATATTATTAAAGATAAAGTATATAATCCAGGCTTGGTGGCTCAGCCTGTAATCCTGCGCCTTTGGGAGGTTGAGGTGAGTGGATTGCCTGAGCCCGCGGGTTCGAGAACTGCCTGGGCAGCAAGACCTCATCTCTACAATAAATCAAAAAAATCAGCCGGGCATGGTAGCGCATGCCTGTAATTCTGGCCACTTGGAAGACTGAAGCGGAAGTATCGCCGGAGCCCAGCAGGTTGAGGCTGCGGTGGCCACTGCACTCCAGTCTGGGCGACAGAGTGAGACTCCAACTCAAAAAAAAAAAAAAAAAAAAAAGATAAAGTATATATATTTATGTGCTCACAAACTAGTGTTTGTATTTATCTATGTGTGTATAAACGTGTTTATACTATATTCTCTATATAAATATGCATAGATTCATTTATACTCTCATATATGTGTGAGTGTGTATACATATGTGTGTGTGTGTGTACACACATATATATTTAGAGAAGGAAAGACAGAGAGAGACAGGTGGCAAAACAAAATATAAAAAAAGCTATAACATTGTTAGAGGAATAGTATGAGCTTATTCCAGGGTGGTGAAAGTTAATATTTTATATAAGATTATTATTTGAAAACTTTATTTATGGGCTGACACTTAAACAGTGACTAAAGTTTGTGAAGAAGCACTGCAAAAATTGTCAAGGGAAAAAATACATAGGCATAAAGAACTTTTCAGTGAATGTGCCCTGGTATGAAACATACTTGTATTGTTCAAACAATAGTAAGTTGACCAGAATGATTTAAGCCAGTAATAGAAGACATCACTACAGACCTAACAAATAGTAAAAAGAATAAAACAGATGCGTTGAAAAATTATTTGATAATAAATTTAAGTAACAAAGTTTTTGAAAAATACATCTTAACCAATATTGACACAAGAAAAGTTAGAACATAACTGTTTAAACAACTAATTTAGTGTTTAACACACCATCTCACACTCCCAAAGCAAAGAAAAACTCCAGTTCCAGTTGGTGTCACTAGATAAATATTCCAGATGTTTAAGAATGAATTAATTTTAGTCTGAAATAACATCTTCCAAAGAAAACAAAACATGGGTTACTTCTTAAATGCTTTGATGAAACCAGCCTAACATTATTTATAAACTTTGACTATGGCATTTCAAGAAAATAAAGTGATAGGCCAATATATTTCATGAATGTCGCAACAAAAATTTTAAAGATAATATTAGCAAATTCAGTCCTATGGCTATATAAAAAGGATACTATATTCTGAAGTTGTATACTTAGTTCCAGGAAAGTATGAGGATTTAATACTCTAAAATTATTCTCACTCTTAAGAAATAAAGAAAAATATATTATCTCTATACACACAGAAAAATATTTGATAAAATTTACCACATGTTTTTGATTATAGATCTCAGCACACCAAAAATAATTTTTTAACCTAATAATATGCAATGATGTTATAAGTGAAGTTACATTTAGGGTAACATCAAAAATATTGAAATATATTGCTGAAATTAGAAACAAGATGAAAATATTCATATCTTTTTGCTAATATTGTACTGGTGAGTTGAACTAGGTCAACAAATACTAAAAAATGTAAAATAAAAAGTAAAGCTGTCAATATTTGAAGACATCATTGTTATACCCATAGATTATTAACATATATAAATATATATAAATTAAAAATTCAGTCATATTTTCTCTATATAAGCTATTTAAAATGAGATTTTCAAATACCATTACAATATCATTAAAATGATTATAAATAAAGCTAGTGATGGAGAGATATCATGTGCTATATAGAAAATTATGAAGCATTGTACAGACAAATTCAAGGTAAGCATAAACCAAGATAGGATTTATTAATAAACTGAAAGAATTAATAGTGTCAAAATATCAATTTTTCTCAAGTGGCTCTATAAACAATCTAATCAGAGTACTTTTGTTGTAAAAATTGTTCATTTAAAAAATTTTTTAGAAATACAAATATCTAGAATATGGCATATAAGTTTACAAAACACACCTGAAGGACTTATTAAGACTTATTAAACAGTAAAGCAATTAAAAAAACATATTATGGGGTGTGATTGAATATTAATAGAACCATATAAGAGATTAAGGGGTCTAGAAATAAACCTAATGATCATAGACAGTTGTGTTATGGTTTGAATATGTCCTTCCATAATTCATATTGAAACCTGACAATTCATATTGTATCTGTCATGACACAAAAGACATAATTCATATTGTACTGGTCATGGGTTCAACTATGTGTAGGAAAGGAATGATATTTACTGCTGGTGGCTAGGGTGTGACACAATACTCATGTGTTCTTTAACTCACTACTGAAAGGAATTTCAGATCAGTCAACAAAGTTTTAAAACAATTTATTAAAGAGAGAGAGAGAAGGAGATAGGTAGATATGTTTTATAGATATAGATATATAGATATATATAGATGTACATAAAAAGTTTCTAAAAAGATATAAGGAAATATTTATATGAACTTTCATGCTCTGGATAGGCTGGATAACATATTTTTTTCTATATGCTTTTGTTATTTGTATACACTAATAAAAATGTGTATTTTATTTCAAAATTTTTAAATACCAAATTTAAATATCTCCTGCTTATGTCTGAAGTGAAATTAATTGAGTTAAAATGATAAAAATAAACATATATCTTACAATAACTTTAAATAATTAAAGCCATTGATTTTTGTTGAATAAAGTGCACACAAAGCACGCAAGTATTGACAAATATGCCCTGCAAGGGCATTTTGGAGGAAAACTATGTTTTTGCTTTTGACAAAAAGGCTAATATATTTTTACAATACTTACCATGCTAACAGAGGGTAGGTCACAGGTATCCCCTGCAGAGATATGGTCATCTCTCTGCCTTTGATGGGCAACAGCATGGCTTTTTTCTCAAACATGCATTTTGCCTTTGACAGGAGATTTGATTTTTTGAGTATGCTAATTCATGAGCTAAAATGTGGTCTGAATTTGTATACCTTTGATAAGCTAAGGGGTAGGGTTAAGTCTTTTCATTCAAGAGGAAACTTGAAGGACTTTTGGTAATTACTATGTCAAACCATGAACTGAAGTGTTGGGTTGAACCATTTCTACAGCTTGATAGGCTTTTCTCTTGATGAGCTGAGGAGGTGGAGATCACATTTCAGGCTGGCCTGCAGAAAAAATGTCTGGATACTTCCTTATTTTAAACTAAAAACTGTCTACAAAAAAAATCTATCTATGTCTAACCTGTACTAAAATATCCTGTCTCATTTACAATAAATAGTGTTGGGTTAATTTAGTGTGCATATAAACAAAAATAAACCTTTTAATGTCTACAGCATTCATAAATAAAATGTTTTCAATATAAAACTTTATTTGTCCCATTTATTCCATAAATGTTTAGTTCATATGTTTAAATATAATGCCATAGAGCATATTAAAGTACACGCTATGATTTATTACAAATTGTAGCTAAGAACAATACAAAGTAACTATTTGTTCAATTAAAGAATTTCATCAAATATAATGTATTTTGTTGCTACTGACGGGCAATTGTTTTATTATTGCTTACATTTTCTTAGTATTTGTGTTTTCATTATTTTGTTTTTTAAATGTTGTATGACATTCTGTTGGTGACTTGTGTCTTCATTTCTCACTTAGGTTTCCCAAAATTTCTTGTCAATATTGCATATCTTATTACATAGCTTATAAGTTAAGTATCACCAAACATCCTTTCCCAAATATTGGGGGAAAGTTATTAAAAGTAGAGAGAAATTAGTTAAAATATCTAAAATATATTTGAGTAGATATTGCATTCTTGAAAATGATCAAAATGTTGTTAGTATTTATGATTCCTCAGTTTCATAAATCTATCCCATGTTCTCTTTATTCTCCAAAATCTCTCCAGTTTTTTGAATATTTATTTATCTGGTGGTGTAAACCTTTTTGAAAAGCATTGGTAGTCCTTCGTCTTTAGGGTAAGTATAATTTTCTACTGGGCAAGACAATGTAGGAGAGTTCACAAGAACATCCTGAATTCTATCCCAGCTTCTCTCTCCCCTCATTGTTAAGCATTAATCTCATTTTCCCTTTGTGTTCATCATCAAAGTCCCTAGGCAGTGTTGCAAACTGCTCTTTTGTTTCTTTTATTGATGTATGTGGCCCAAATGACCACATTTTAATTAAATGGAACAGCTCAGCAAATAGGTTGCTGTCACAGAGCTTTAGGACATCACCCTTCTAAGTGCTTGCAATATTCTGCTTCTTCAAGTAGTGTTAATTGGGAGTATTTACTTGTAAAAATTTATTTCTAGCTATGCACTTTTAGTGTATATATTCGATGCCAATTTTGTCATAATACGTAACAACAAATGAAATAATGAACTAAATGATACAAATCTATAAAGGAAAACCTAGAAGGTTGTTTTTTATGTTCATAAAAAGTTTCTAAAAAGATATAAGGAAACATTTATATGAACTTCCATGCTCTGGATAGACTAACATTTTTTTCTACATGCTTTTGTCATTTGTATACACTAATAAAAATGTGTATTTTATTTCAAAATTTTAAAATACCAACTTTAAATCTCTTCTGCTTATGTCTGAAGTAAAGTTAATTGATTTAAAATTATAAAAATAGACATATATCTTACAATAATTTTAAATAATTAAAGCCATTGATTTTTTGTTGAATAAAGTGCACACAAAACACACAAGTATGCACGTGCACACACACTGTCACCTAATATGTTGCATTCAAAGTAATTGTGACTGAACCTAGCATTAGATGTATTGATTGTTATGGCCAAAATGCATACTAATTTTTTAGCTTCTATAGATTTATTCAAAACCTAGCAGGTTGTGATAAGTTTGCGTCTTTTTAAATGTATGTTAGCTATGTTTAAACATAAATAGTGACTGCCAGCAGGGTTGACTGACAAAGAATATGCACATTCTTATGTCACTTAAAAGATACTTCAATAACTAATTTCTAGAGTATCGGTATTGCAAATAGAGGTACAAATTTTCTCAACAGCCAGATTTTTGAATATAATTTTAAATGTCACTGTAATATAACATTTTGTTACAATTTTACAGAGTATGTAAAACATACAATTATATTGTTTTATTCTTGTTATAAATCCTTCAACCAAAAATTAGAATCATAGTGTATTTATAATATTCATTTCTAATTTTGTAATTAAAATAAATTAATACAAAATTACACATATAGCAGAAAGTTTCCCTTTAACATTAGCCACACTGTGAGGTTTTTACTTTTATCTTTCTATTTCTTCTTCTAAGCAATAATTTACACATATATTATTCTATTTCTTCTATGGGAAATAAATAAGAGAGACTAAAGTCTTTCTAGTCTTTTTTTTCCAAGTTCACCACATGACTATAATTTTGAGCTTTAAAAGGTATGAATTCTAAACAGTACCGAACTTAAACCTTGACAATACTCATACTCATAACACACACTCTGAAAGTAAACTTTTGATTATAATTTTAAGTGTTGATATTAATGCAATTCTTACATTTCTTTAAAAGAACGTTGTATTGTACTATTATTGTACTTAGAACAAAAATCAAACTTTATTTTTACACTTATAAATTTAGTTATAATTAATTTTGCTTGGTATTTCTTCATAATTTACAATTATTGAAATCTCATAGTGTCTTTAAACTGACTTTGCACTGACTTTGTATTCTTTCTGTAATTTTTCTGTAGTTTACAAATAGCACATTATGAAGTAATATATTCTTCCATAGGAAGATTTTTTTGACATCACTTATTAAAAGTCTGCTTTTGTCTTTTATTGATTTTAGTATTTAGTTTGTAATCTTGTATTTTGTTTTGTAGGAATGCTATATATCTATAATTATTTTCATCAGTTTAGATTTTGAGTTTTAGTATAAAGAATAACCTTGTTTTATACGATGAAACAAAAAAAGATTTTCATTTTCAATTTTCTGAAATAGTTTGGATATGAATAGATAAATGTATTCCTTTATAGTTGTAAAACAGTTATAAATAAGGCCTTGCAGGCCTACTTAGAGTTCTAGAGTTTTCTCTGTAGAAAGCTATTTTAAACTAATTATTCCATACTCAATTGTTGCAAGAATAGTTTAGCTTTCTATTTTACTTTGAATCCATTTTTGCATAATTGGTCTTTCTCATCCAAAGTTTCAAAGAGTAGCTTAAAGTTTTTAGTAACATCCTTTTTAATCTTTTGATTACTGCATTTTCATTAGTGATAATCTTTTGATAACTGCATTTTTGTTAGTCATGAACTTTGATAATTACATTTTCATTAGTGATATGAACTCTCATTGTGTTTGTGGATTTGTTATTTTTTCTGGTAGTCATTTTTCCCTAATGTATTTTGAAACTATATTATTAAATGATTTCATATTTTAAATTATTGTATTTATATGAATAATTAAACTTTTATAATTGTAAATTATTTTTATTAATTTTGGGGTTCTATTACTTCTGTATAACATTTGTATTGAATGTACATTACATTTAGAAGTCTAATTCTGATTTTTTTGATTCACTACATTTTAGAGTTTAATTCATAATATGAAAATCAAATGTTTCTTTGAGATTTAAAGGTCTGTCCACCCTCAAAAAATGTATGTTCTCTTCTTTCTTTAACCACAAGGATATCGTAGTTCAGGGTAATATTTCAAGTTAATTCATTACTGTAGGGTATCAATTGAAACCTGAAACACATCTTAAGGAAAATGTATGGTTAAAAATTATCTAGGAAGCATTCTTTTATTCCTACCCAAACCCAGATCATTCTGCTTTGCCACAGGGAAGTATCTGTTTGTTTTTAATAGACTCTATTTAATAAATATGTAAACCATTTAAGACAATGGCATTATACAGATGTCTCTTGTTTTATTCTCCTAGTTTCTTCTCAAGACTTCCTTTCCTATAATTACAGGAAAATAGTTGCTGTGGGATATTACAATAGGCAACCTCACCTCAAAACTTCCAAGGTTTAAGTATTGTTATAGCTCTTTCAGTTCAGTGAACTCCAAGAAATCTTACAGCTCTTTCAGTTTGGAGAGTTTTAGGTTCTTGTCTCATGACCAAGAAGAATGGGGAGTACTTTTCTGAATGTCTTGCAAGAGTCCCCAAGAAATGTTACAGCTCTTTTAGTTTGGCGAGTTCCATTAAATGTTAGTTATTTTAGTTTGATGAGTTCTGTGTTGTCTCATAACCGAGAAAAATAATGAGTGAAGATACTAAAGAGTGAGTAAGTCAGAGTTTATTAAGCAAAAGAAAAGCCCTTGGCAGCAGAGAAGACCTAAAAGTGGATTGCTAGTGATAAGACTGAGTTCAGGGGTTTTTATGGGTCTGTGCTAATTGACTGGCAGGTAAACTTGAAAATGCACTGACCAGAAAGAGGCAAGATGGCGTAAAGGACCTATCAGGAGAGGATAAGATGAGGGTCAATCAGGAGAAAGGGTACCAAAAGGGGATGGGAGGTCTCATTCTGGTCTGTGGATTTTATCTGGAACTTGCAGCTTGGTTCATCAAGCATTTGACTATTCTTGGTTTGAGGAAGTTATACCAGGGACCCACTCTAACTATCTGCCTGGCCAGTTTCTTCCTTCCTCCTTTCTCATTTCCCTCTCTGAAGTAGTGATCCTTACTACCATTAGCAAGTAGGGGCAATGACCAGTGTGGGTACTTCCTGCGGATCATGGACATTGTATAAGAACGGAAGCTAAGGATCCTTTGGAGGGTGATCTAAAGGTCCTCAGGGAAAAAATATATATATATTTTTAATTTTTCATTTGCATTACCATCTGTAATTTGATGGCCTAGAACATTAAGGAGACCCTAGACTGCCTTCCTGAAATATTTTCAGTTGGGGTACATAGGAGAATTTCATCTACATACTGCAGGATTTTGACCTGGGCATGTGAGAACTCGAGATCCAGAGATAATGCCTACTCAAATAGATGAGGACTATCTCAGAATCCCTGGGGTAGCATAGTCCAGGTAAATTTGGTGGTTTGATTGGAAGGATCTTCAAATGCAAATAGATATTGGGAGTCAGGGTAAAACGGTATACAGAAAAAGGTATACTTCAGGTCCAAGACTGTGAACCACTTAGTTTCTTCAGGTATTTGAATTAGCAAGGTATAAGAATTAGGAAGTACTGGTTGAATTGGAACCACAGCCTTATTAATGAGGCAGAGGTCCTGGTATTAATAGTCTCCACTCCCCACTGGGTTTTTTGTAGTCCTAGTATTGGGGTGTTACAGGGGCTCTTGCAGGGTCTAAGGAGACCCTATATCTTAGATTATTAATGATGGCCTTTATCCCTTTCTTAGCTTCTGGTTTTAGAGGATATTGTTTTTGGTTAGTGAAGAGAGTAGGGTCCTTAAGATGAATTTGGTCCAGTGTGACTGTTGTACCCAGGCCAATTCATCCCTGATTTTCCCAAACTTGTGAATCAATATCAGTTTCTATCAGAGGTTGGTAGAGTCTGTCCAGGAGCCATAAGGATAATGATTCCCATGTGAACTAAAATATCTCTACATAGTAGAGGGATGGGCCTTCAGACAGGATTAAAAAAGCGTAAGTAAACAAAAAGGGAGGAGAGGAGACCTAGACTAGAAAGGACAACAGGAATGGTTGCTCTGGTATCTTAGAGGAAGTTTACTTTCCTCCCTTCAACTTCCAGATTTACCAGGAGTATGATAATGGCAGTCTGAGTCATTGAAGTAAGGGAGGGGAAACTTGGGCTCTATCAGTCCTGCTGGAACATTTATGAGGCCAGTTCTGGACCCAATGGACTGTGCCTCTGGAGAGAGTTAATCTTTCAGTGGTCCCTCTAGCTAATTGGACAGAGTCAGGGTGGCTTTCTCCTGCTGGTAGGGCAGTCCTTACTGAAGTGCACTGGCCTGTCAAATTCAAAGCAGTTAGGTGCAGCTCAGGGATCCTGGGATTTGTGGGCCTGTAGGGTGGTCACCAGAGTCTCCACCTTTTCTCCTCTCCTTTCTTTTTCTTGAGCCTTCTCCTTATTCTTATTATAAAAGACCAAGATGACCACTTACAGGAGAATCTCCAAAGTACTATCTGGTCCTATGGCCTACATTTGCAGCTTCCTCCTGATATCTGGAGCTGCCTGAATGAACTTCTCCTTTGGGATTAGTTTCCTGGAACTGACTTAGGAGCGAGGGCAGTGTGCTTAATTAGAAAGGCAAAGGGATTCTCATCTGCTCCCTGATCTATCATGGACAGCTTAAAGTAATTGAGAGGTTCAGTTCTAATCCTTTGTAAGCCCTCCAGTATGAACATCTGGAAATATTTTTTTCCTCCATTCTCCTAGGTCACTATCAGGGTCCCATTCAGCATCCTCCAACAGTACTGCTGATTTTCCAGTTGGGTAAAGTTCTTCCCCTTCTCTGGCACTATTTGAGATGCAAAGCTTGTCTCCATATTTCTCTGCTGTTTGCAGGGCTACTTGTTTCTCGGTGGTTGTTAATGTTTGGTTGTTAATGGCTTTCAGGAAAGTTTACTTAGGTTAAATTCTCTTTAAACTTGTCAGGGTCATCTGAGAACCTGCCAAGATCCTCCTTAATTTGCCTCAAGTGCCATAGGAAAAAGAGCACCTGTACCTTACTGGGGTCATATTCACCAGGCATTTCTTGTAAGTGCATGAGGAAAGCAGGAACTTGTCTAGGACAAGGGATTTTAGGATGGGGCAGATTTAAAGTATGGGGAAGACCTGGATAAGAGGGGAGGATGAGCTGGGAGGAATAGTCTCAGGGGCAAATATTTTCCCCCAGTGGCACCTCAGGGTATAGCATCTCTGGTCTGCAGGGACTCTTGTAATTTCTCCCAAAATGACCACTAGGAGGACTGGATCAATCTTACAGCATTGGCAAAGGTCCAGATTTTTCTGCAAAGCAAAGAAGACCTGTATATATGGAACCTCAGACCATTTGCCCTTGTGTCTACAAAAAAAAGTCTAACTGCAGGATGGTATTGTAATCGATACTTCCCTCCAGAGGCCAGTTCTCTCCATCTTGCAACTTATGATTTGACCAAGACTATGGTGAAAAAGAATCTAAGATATTCTTTCTTTAGGATCTGAGGAGCAAAGGAGTCCCAGTGTCTCAGGATGCACTCAGGAGGAATACACACTTCAGGTGGCTTGTTGCTCTTCTGAAAGAAGGGAAAGGAAGGCATTACTAAATTTTCCTTCCCTTTCTCGCTAACACTGTAGATAAAGAAAGGGGAAAGAAAGGCATCCCTTTACTTTACTTTTCTTTTCTTATAGGTTCACAGTGTCTATCACATGGATGTGAGTATACTATCCACCCATGTAGCAGAAGAGACCTGGTTGGCAGGAGTAGTTGCATGTACCCGCATTTTGTCCCAGCCCTCTGCTGTCTACAGTCTCTGGATCCCTCAGATCTTTTGTGGAGCCCCAAAACAAATCTTGGAAAATGAATTGGAGTAATTGTATTTGGACAAGAGATTCTAATGGAGGTGGTATTCCTGGGATCTTCTGTGGATACCTGGCTAGTAGACCCATGGATTGGACCAATTTGTAGCATCCACAGTAATAGGAGAAAATACTTTCCATACAAAGTCTCCTTTCCCTGGTAAGAAATCATTCAAGTTGAAAACATAAAAAGTGCCTAAGGAAGGTATATAGGCCCATTGAACTAGTCCCCAACAGCCTCCAAAAAATTGAAGACAACAACCAGTGGGGCATTTCTCTTACTGTTTCTCCATCATAATCAGAATTTTTCAACTCACAAATGGGGCAAGAAACTGAACCCACATAAGCCAGTTTTAATAAGGCCAACAAACAAGGTATCTAATTTCCTGGGTATAAAGCCAACAAAGTGCTTAAAGAGAAGTGTCTGCTTTCCCGCAACTTCTGTCTACCCAGAGGATCCCTCAAAAGTGCCAACAGGGATTGGAATATGAGGGTGAAACTGTGAAACCAGATCCTCTTTAGACAAAGGAAAGAGAGGTAGCCCAGGGGAATGCGGAGCTAACCTGACAAGAGGCTTCCTAAAAGGAAAAAGTTAATTCCCCATATAGAAAGATTTATCATGTCTGGAGGACTGTGCTGATTTCGGACAGGGTGGAAAAAAACAACTTAAATGTAAAGGAGGGAAGGTGTTTGGGGAAAAAGAGCATCCTACCCTATGCCAATGGGTTCTTTCATTAGGGGAGCTAAAATTATTTCAATCTTTATATCCCCCTGTTTCCAGGAAGAGACAAAAACAACATTGCTCTGAGCTACACTCCAGATGACTAAGCCAGTTACTCATTCTTCCCAGTAATATATTTGTACTGTAAAATAACCCAATAATAAACAAATAAAATAATATCCAATGCTATTCAAAAGAAAGAAAATGTTATAGGAAAGACTGGAAGTCTTCATCCAACATCCTAATGAGCCTTTGGGGACTGGAGTTGGTTCGGGGGCTTTTAGGTAATGCCAAAGAGAAACCTTAGCCTGATACCCTTAATTACCCCCTCGTGACTAGACTTCCATGAAGGGAAACTGGATTGGAACAAGGCCAACATTCCCAGCACCTAAGGGTAAAGGAGGATTGATAAAGTCCTCTTCAGCAAGCCTGACCTCCATATTTTGTAGACCAGCAGGTACGCTATTACCTCTTAACTGGCTGACAGAGATCAGGCATTTTATTTGTTCTAAAAAAAAAAGAAAATCTGACAATGAGAAGCCTTAGAAATGAGAGTCAAGAGTCATAGGTCTGATTTTACTCACTTTTCTGAATATCCTGCATGAGTCCCCAAGAAATGTTGCAGCTCTTTTAGTTTGGTGAGTTCCATTAAATATTACAGCTATTTTAGTTTGATGGTTCCAGATTCTTGTCTCATTACTGAGAAGAATAACGAGCACAGATACTGGAGAGCTGCGGGAGTCCAGCTCCTGCCGGGTTCAGGGTACCCCAAAGGTGGAGATGGCGTCGGCGACTGGGGGGAAGAAGAAAGACGGAGAGAGAAAGAGGCTGGACTAGTGCAGAAGCCATTTACTGGGAATTACAATGGGTCTTTTATACACAAAGCCAGGTGCGTGAGGGGGGTCCCCCACCCACCAGATGTTCTTTCAGGTATAATCACATAATAGATGTTAAACCTTAATCCATGACTGTCTATAAACCTTTTCATCCTATGCTAATTTATACTAATACCAAGTTAAATGATAACCTAAAAATCCCATAACAAAGGCTAACCTTTATCTGTGACTGACCTATCCTATAAACCTTTTTCATCCTAAACTGATTTATACTAATACCAAGTTAAACAATTCTATAGAAACTTAAGTACTTACTTTACAACCTAAAGTGGCCCATCTCAGAATGTTTGGAATGTGGCCCAGTCCAAAGTTCAAGTAACCTAGCTGTATTCTTTCAACAAAATGGCTGTTTTCTAAAACTATATTTTACAATTTGCACCTTATTCAACTTCAATAAATCCTAAGATCATGACCCAGAAGCCTGTGACCAATACTAAGGCTCTTAGATGTGACCTGAGTTTGAATTGTAAGTTGTGTGAAAGCCAAAACTGCAGTTTGTGGAATAATGGGAGCAATGAGCTTCTAAAGTTAGCTTGTGTTTGCCCCGGTCTCAGAGTTTTTGTTTTGAGCTACAGGAGCTTATTCTGGTTAGTGCTGAGTAGAAAGGGGGAGGAAATGGGGTCAACAGCTCCTGAACACATCCTAGTGGTCTCGGGGTCAATGGCCCTTCCTGATTCCTAATGCTCAGTGGGCCTCCGTGGCCGGCTCTCAACATTGAGCAAGTAAGTCAGAGTTTATTTAGCAACAGAAAAGCTCTCAGCAATGAGAGGGGACCTGAAAGTGGGTTGCTGGTGATGAGGCTGAGTTCAGAGATTTATATGGGCTCAAAAGTGCATGCTGATTAGTTGACAGGTAGGCTTTAAAATGCACCAAATAGAAAGTGGTGGCATGATGGCTTAAAGGATCTATCAGAGAATAGGATGAGGACCAATTGAGAGAGAATGTGCCAAAAGAAGATAAGAGTTCTCATTCTGGTCCATGAATGATCTGAAACTTGCAGCCTGGTTCTTCAGACATTAGACTCTTCTTGGCTTGAGAAAGTTTTACCAGGGTCCTACCCTATTTGCCTGACGACCAGTTTCTTTCTCCCTCCTCTCTCAGTATTTTTACTGCTTTTATTTCAGTTTTTTCTTTTTATTACTGGCCTTTGTGATCTCTTTTTCTTGAGAATTCGGTTATGGAAATAAAAGAATCAGCAAATTTATTCAGCATTTCTAGATACTTTGCAATAGAAGAGTTTTGTATTACTCATTTTGCAAAACTGCCAGACATAGTATTCTGTACTTATTTGTGTAACCAATAAAACTATAGCAGATATTTTGAGATTTTTTTCCAATATAAAATACCATCTAGCAAAGTGCTTATTATATTGTAATTACTTAATATATATTAGTTTCACTTTATCTTAGATTGAAAACTCAGAGTTTACAGACTTTCTGAGTTATTTTAGTTAGCAAGTATTTAAAACACATGGGATTATTTATTTGTATTTCAAAGATTAAACTATATTTGCTACTATTTTCCTACTATTTAATATAGGCAATGACCTTAAAATCTCTTCAGATTTATGTATGATTTTACATACTTAAGTGGATATAGCTGTCTTAGCAAGATATTTTATGATAATTTCTATAGCATTGTGTAGATAGAGAAGAAACATCTTTCCTCACTCACTAGGTGCAGGGCTAAGGTGCTTGTAACAAAAGACAGATTAATTATAAAAAAGCATACTATTGTATTTAATATCAAATTTACCTGATTTGATTTACAGGTAGCCTTCATAAGGAAATAAAGACCCAAAGAAACAAGTAAATGTGTGCATTTTTATGCATAGATTTTATTAAAAATGGGCAGTCATGGGAAAATATTGGAAGACAAAAGGGTATGATCTAATAGTGATAAACTGGAGAAGTTTAGCCAGTCCTTTTTATTCAGATACTTCTTGATGTCTCTGTATCTTTGTCTCCTTTTCTCCAGATAGAGAGAGTGCAATTCCTAAATTAGGAACTTTGTGTGACTTACTTCAAGGAAAAGGGTGGGAGAAGGTCATAGTCCTATCTAGATGTTTTAACTTGTTTTAGAGGAGAAGGGAATAAGGTGAATGTGACACCTTGGTATTTGAGAAAAACAAGGAAAGCAGGAAAGTCATTCACCTTACTCCCTTTTCCCCTAAAACAGGCTAGCATGTTCTGAATCCCATGCATTGTTTATTTTCCTTATTCTTTGTTCTCATATTTTAACTCTGCAGCATGACTGGCATGCAATTGAATGTGGAAGAAAAATAAGGTCTTAGTGACCATAATTCTTCTCAACTGAGTTATATATTTCTATACTTTTCCATAAATTTTTAATTTTGGCTTTGTTTTTTCTTTTTCTAAAACGTGAATATGAAACTAGTAGACAACATTTATAAATTTCATAAAATTTTTCACTGGCAATAGTGGTGACATAATTTTGATTGTTGATGAGTATTAGATAATATTTTGTGAAAATGCATAACCAATGTATTCAAATATATTTTGTCAGTTATCCTTAAAAGCCTTTTTGTGCAATTTATTAGTGAAAAAAATGTGTAAACCTTTACATTATGCAATGAGTTACATACAGTTTTAAGTTTAATTAAAAGTTAATGTAACTCAGATAAATTTAAGCTGGAAGCTGTGAGCAATTGGTGGTAGGTAGCTTTGGGGAATCTTCTGATTTACCTATGCATGTATGCTAATTAATTGAGTAATTTTTGTATTTGCTTACGGTTTCAGAGGGTTATAGCTAGAAATTTCAGGTAGACTGCTGATTGGTTTCAGACCATATGTTGGACACTCAGACCTTAGTGGAAAGTAGTACATTTTGAATAGTCCCAGAGGTTTGAAGCAAGTTAAAAAGATCATTTGACATAAGCATACTATTCCTTGATTTGGAATAATATTTTGATCAAAGTTTTTGTCTACTTTGCTGCCTGAGAATCCCTTCAGAAATATAAAAGAAACAAGTTAATTTATGTTTTGCTAAAATTTCTGATTTACTTAGTTAGTTGAGGTGTCATTTTGTCACCCTGTCACTTTCACAACTCACTGCAACCTCACCCTCCTGGGCTCAGGAGATCCTTCTACTTCAGCCTCTTGAGTAGCTGGTTCTATAGGTGTATGCCACCATGCCTGAATACTTTTTGTGACTTTTTTGTAGAGACAAGGTCTCACTATGTTTCCCAGGCTGGTCTCAAATTCCTGGGCTCAAGAATTTGCCTTAACTCAAGAAATCATCTTGACCTTCCAAAGTGCTGGGATTATACGTTTGAGTTACCACTCTTAATCTAATGTATCTGTTTTAGACACTTTCCTATCATATCCATAAGCCAATATCCAGAACAATATCTGCATGTGGTTTTCAAAGGAAAGCAATTATGCTCTGGATCACAAAATCTATCAATATAAATGCTGTAGACCATACATAATAACAAGAATTATCATAAAAATTATAACCTGAATAAAACAAATATATTGATATAATAAATTCCATTCCAAAAAAATAGTTTTTAAAATCACAGCATACATTTTCACAAATATAGATCACCACGAAAAATGCCATATTTACTAAATTTACTTAATAGACCAACCACAGGTGTAAGTTCTTAATGAAGAAGTTGTAGATATATATCCAGTATGGAGTCATGTTAGTATTCCTTAATCATCTTATATAAGCATACTCATTGGAATATCAATAGTAATAGCCAGAAGGTGGGAATAATTCAAATGTATATCTAAAAATAGAATGGATAATCAAAAAAACTAAAGCTGTACCCAGCTATGTGGATGTATCTCACAGAATTTATAATTTTAAGCAAAAGAAGTCAGACACAAAATTTAACAAAAGTAAGTAGAGAATGAGGAAGGGGAAAAGGTGATACTACAATGTGGCTACTGTTAAAAATTAGTTTAGGTGAAGTATAAAGAGATCTGATATTCTTATAACTTCTCTGCATGTCTACAATTTTTAAAATACAGTAGTGAGAAAATAAATTTCACAAGCATAACAATCTAAACTGTTGTTTCATAATGTATTTATGGGTACTGAAACTGTAAAAAATGATTATCACTAAATTCAGGACAGTGCCTCTCTTGAGAGATTAAACTATTATCAAAGAAAGACACTAAGGGAACCAAGGGTTGTTAATGTTATTTAATTTCTTTATTTAATATTGGCATTTTCATGAATGTTCACTTTTAGTTAAACTGTAAATACTTTATGTATATACTGTATTTCACAATTAAAACAGTAAAGAAGGGCAAAATTTATTAAATATTTATAAGCTATATAATAAGCTTTGGGGAACTGAAGCTAATATCAAATTGTCATACATTTTATGAGAAATAATATAAGATTGTTCACAACATTCTTTGGTTTTATAGTGATATGCCCTAAATAAAGGTATATTTTGAAATGTGGAATGTGTAGAGGAAGAAAATATTTTTTTTTCATTCATCAGTATTTTTTATTATGGTTTTGTGGGGTACAGTTAGGGGTTAGGTGTACAATTACGTTTCATTCAGGCACCCTGTTGATAAGAGGTGTTTTCCCATCCCCCGACAGATATTTGCTACTGTTAACCCCATCCCCCTCCCCCCATAGTTTCCCAGTACCATCAGTCATTTTCTTATAGTATTGCATTGGATGTTCAAGGTCCATTATATGAGTGAGAACATGTGATATTCGGATCTTTGTTTTTGTGAGAGGTCACTCAGTATTATAGACTCTAGTTCCATCCAGGTTGCAGTGAAATTTATGATTTTGTTCTTTTTTATGGCTGCGTAGTAATCCATCATGTATATGTACCACATTTTTTTAATCCAGTCCTCTTTTGATGGGCAGCATGGTTGTTTCCAGGATCTTGTTATTGTGAACAACGCTGCGATAAACATACGTGTGTAGGTATTTTTCTTATAGAGTGATTTGTATTCTTCAGGGTATATTCCCAATGGGGGATTGCAGGGTCATATGGAAGGTCAATTTTTAGAGCTTTTAGGAATCGCCACACT
>NW_007250797.1:0-1408 GCF_000164805.1 Carlito syrichta | reverse complement strand
TCCATTGATCTATATGCCTGTTCCTGTACCAATACCAAGCTGTTTTGATGATTGTAGCTTTATAGTAAAGTTTGAAATCTGGTATTGTGATTCCACCTGCTTTGTTTTTTTTGCTGAGGATTGTTCTGGCTATTCTTGGATGTTTGTGTTTCCATATGAATTCCTGTGTTGTTTTTTCTAGGTCTGAGAAGAATGTTGTTGGTAATTTAATGGGTATTGCATTGAATTTGTAGATTGCCTTAGGTAAGATGGACATCTTCACAATGTTAATTCTTCCGATCCATGAGCATGGGATATTTTTCCACTTGTTCATGTCGGCTTTGATTTCTTTGAGCAGTGTTTTGTAATTTTCATTGTAAAGGTCTTTCACGTCTCTGGTTAGGAAGATGCCAAGGTATTTCATTTTTTTTGTGGCTATTGTGAATGGAACTGTGTTTTTTATTTGGGTTTCTGTTTGTTTATTATTGGTGTAGAGAAATGTGATTGTCTTTTGTACATTTATTTTGTATCCTGAGACTTTGCCAAAGGCTTTTATCAATGTAAGGAGACCTTTGACAGATTCTCTTGGGTTTTCAAGGTACACCATCATATCATCTGCATAGAGAGATAACTTGACTTCCTCTTTTCCTATTTGAATACCTCTGATTGCCTCCTCTTCTCTGATTGCTTTAGCCAGGACTTCCAATACTATGTTGAACAGGAGGGGAGAGAGTGGGCATCCTTGTCTAGTTCCAGTTTTCAGGGGAATTGGTTCCAATGTTTGTCCATTTAGGAGTATGCTGGCTGTGGGTTTCTCGTAGATGGCTTTTACTATTTTGAGGTATGTTCCCCGTATGCCTAGATGTTCAAGGGTTTTTATCAAGAAGGGGTGCTGGATTTTATCAAAAGCTTTTTCTGTGTCTAGTGATATGATCATGTGGTTTTTGTTTTGACATCTGTTGATGTATTTAAATACATTTATGGTTTTACGAATGTTGAACCAGCCTTGCATGCCAGGAATGAAGCCTACTTGGTCATGGTGGATGATTTTTGAGATGTATTGCTGAATCCGGTTTGCTAGGATCTTGTTGAGAATTTTAGCATCTATGTTCATCAAAGATATTGGCCTGTAGTTCTCTTTCTTTGTTGGATCTTTACCTGGCTTGGGTATCAATGTGATGTTGGCTTCGTAAAATGATTTGGGGAGAGTTCCATCATTTTCAATCGCCTGGAATACCTTCAGTAGGATTGGTAACAGCTCCTCCTTGAATATCTTGTAGAATTCTGCTGGAAAACCATCTGGACCAGGGCTTTTTTTTGTAGGAAGTTTTCTTATTACATGGTCGATTTCCTTGATTGTTATTGGTTTATTTAGGGTCTCAATTTCTTCTTGTTCCAACCTAGGTAGGTTGTGTGATGTCAGAAAGTC
>NW_007250796.1:454892-462255 GCF_000164805.1 Carlito syrichta | reverse complement strand
AAGACAGCTAAATGTAAAACCTCAAACCATAAGAACCTTAGAAAAGGAAGGAAATACTCTCATGGAAATCGGAACTGGCATCCAATTCCTGTACAAAACCCGAAACCCACAGGACTTAAGAGAGAAGATAGACAAATGGGACCTTATTAAACTGACAAGCTTCTGCAAAGCCAAAGAAACCATCAAGAGAGCAGGGAGACAGCCTACAGACTGGGAAAAAGTATTTGCCAACTCTAGGTCTGACAAAGGCTTAACATCCTGGATCTACAAGGAACTGAAGCGTACTGAAAAGAAGAAAACAAACAACCCCATTATAAAATTGGCAAAAGACATGAACAGACACTTCACAAAAGAAGACATTCGAGCAGCCAACAAACACATGAAGAAATGCTCAACCTCACTAATCATCAGGGAGATGCAAATCAGAAAACCACACTGAGATACCACCTAACTCCAGTCAGAATGGCAATTATCAACAACTCAAAAAATAACAGCTGCTGGAGAGGGTGTGGTGAAAAGGGAACACTTCTACACTGTTGGTGGGAGTGTAAACTACAGCAACCTCTGTGGAAAGCAGTGTGGCGATTCCTAAAAAGCTCTAAAAATTGACCTTCCATATGACCCTGCAATCCCCCTACTGGGGTTATACCCTGAAGAACACAAATCACTCTATAAAAAAAGATACCTGCACACGTATGTTTATCGCAGCATTTTCACAATAGCAAGAACCTGGATACAACCATGCTGCCCATCAAAAGAGGACTGGATTAAAAAAATGTGGTACATATACACGATGGAATACTATGCAGTCATAAAAAAGAACAAAATCATGAATTTCGCTGCAACCTGGATGGAACTAGAGTCTGTAATACTGAGTGACCTCTCACAAAAACAAAGATCCGAATACCACATGTTCTCACTCATATAATGGACCTTGAACATCCAATGCAATACTATAAGAAAATGACTGACGGTACTGGGAAACTGAGGGGGGGAGGGGGATGGGATTAACAGTAGCAAATATCTGTCGGGGGATGGGAAAACACCTCTTATCAACAGGGTGCCTGAATGAAACGCAATTGTACACCTAACCCTTAACTGTACCCCACAAAACCATAATAAAAAATACTGATTAATGAAAAAAAAAGTTTCCCAGTGAAAGGTTCTCAGGGGCAGCATCTGGAAGAGTAGGCCAAATTCCCTGATGCTGGGGAGGAATGCCGGTGTTACAGCCCAGGGCTTCATGCAAGGAGAGCTGCAATGGGCGTTCCCTTCATCTGGTTGCATCCTCTACTCTGTAGGGATCTGAGTGCAATAGAGAGAGATGGAAGGGGAGCAGCAATGATGTGATAAATTACTTTTCCTGGGAGAGCCATCCCTCTAGCATCTCTAACTCCAGCCACTGTGGAAGCCTGTCAAGAAGCATAGGTAAGTAACAGAGAGGCAGTCTTTCCCACTCTTTATCCCCAGTTCCCTGATCTAACCTTCAGGGAATCCCCCTGATTTAGGCTAAGCAATGTTGGTTTGTTTTTTCCTACCTCCTCTCATCTCTCCTTCCTTTGTGATTCAATCTTCTGGATTGAGATACTTGCAAATATGAGAGAGAGGCTTTAAATCCTAGGCCAGAACCTGGGATACAGCTTCACTGGTTTTACAAGCTCCTTCAGACTCCTCCCTTTTATGAATAATAACGTAATATAAAATTCTCTTTATTGTAAATGCCATAGAAATATAACTTCAGGGTGACTTGCTATTTCTTGCAAAACCTATAACTAGGTTTGTAATTTTATCATCAAAAATTATGTCACAACATCAGGCTACATATAAATGCTTGGTTGCTATTCAGTTCAGCCAAGAGATCACTTGTGTCAATGAGTAAGTGCAGTTCTGATGTGAATACTGTTTGGTGTTTTGTTTATATTAATAAGTTAGACAAAAGGGAGATAATTAAGATGTATATTAAAACTTTATTTGTTCATTAGAATGTAGAAAAGTCACTAAGAAGCGACGAATTTTAAGAATTTATTATCTTTGGTTTTTAAGTGTTTTATGCTAATGTCTTTATTTCTCATAAAAAATACTCCAACACATTTCCAGGAAATACAGGCATGTTACTACTTTTATTTCTTGTTCAGTGAATTGGAAGATACATTATTCAATATATATTTTTAAAGTTTTTATTTTAGATTCAGGGTACAAACATATTTCTTACATGGTCATACTGCACACTGTTGGAGATTGAACTTTGGGTGATCCATTCCTCAGATAGTAAACATTTTACCCAACAGGTAACTTCTAAACCCTAACCCCTCTCCCTGACTCCCATATATAAGTGCAAACATGTGTTTTGGTTTTCTGTTTTTGAGATAGTTCACTTAGGATGATGTTTTCCAGCTCCATACATGTTGCTGCAAAGAAAATGATTTCATTCTTTTTTATGGTGGCATAATATTCCATGGTGTATATGTACCACATTTTCTTTATCCAGTGAACCACTGATAAGATGTTGGTTGGTTCCATGATTTTGTTATTGTGAATAGCACTGCAATAAACATAAAAGAACAGGTTACTTGCTTTTTAACCAATATAATGACTTCTTTTCATTTGGGAGATACCTAGTCATGGGACTTTTGGGTGAAATTGTAGGTCTGGTTTTAATTCTTTGAGGAATCTCTACACTGTTTTCCACAGAGGGTGAACTGGTTTACAATCTCACAACAGTGTATGAGCATTCTCTCATCTCTGCACACACACCAACATCTATTGTTCTTTTACTTTTTAATAGTAGTCATCCTGACTGGTAGAAGATGATATTTTACCCTGGTTTTAATTTGCTTTCCTCTGATGACTAGTGACGTTGGGCATTTTTACATATATTTGTTGGACACTTCTTTAGCTTCTTTTCAGAAGTGTGTGTTTGTCCTTTGTCCAGTTTTTGAAGTTTTTTTTTTTTTTTTTTTTTTAATGTTGAGTTGTTTGAGTTCCTTGTAGATTCTGGATATTCATTATCTGAGCCATAATTTGAAATATTTTCTCTCATCTTGTAGGTTTTCTGTTTAGTTTGTCGATTATTTCTTTTGATGTGCAGAACTTTTTAGTTTAATTAAGACCCATTTAATTTTGTCACATTGATTTTTGGGGTTTTCTTCATAAATTATTTGCCTATTCAGTGCTTTTTCTAGGTTTTCTTCTAGTGTTTTTATAGTTTCACGCCGTACATTAAAGTTTTTAACTATCTTGAGTTAATTTTTGTATATGGTAAGAGGTAGAAATCTAGTTTCATTTTGGTTAGAATCCATTGTTAGAGAGTTAGTGTGCCCCTTTGGAAGGATAACACTCCGTTTTTTCAAACTTTCGGAGTTGTTTCTCTGAAACAACTTTAGTCTTTCTCTTCTGGATGAACTATCTCTCTTTCTTATCATTTCAATTTGTTTTTTGTTTAGATGGGTGTTTCTCTCCCTTGATGAGTTGGCTGTATTGTATGTTGTGTAGGGTCTTTTGGCTTTGGATCTGTTTTTTGAGTGATGACTAATCTGCATAAGTTCCTTAGATATAAATAGGCTGTATATGTAAGGTTTCCCAAGTGTTGTTAGTAATTGTGATATACTGGAGGTATAGGCTGCCCATGACCTCCTGTGGGGGGGGGCGGCAGAGATCTTGGGAAACCTGTCTTCTTCTTCAGTAGTGTGGTTCATGTCAGCAGATTTCCTGTTGTGTTGCATCATTCACCCTCCAGGCCAACATGTGATGATTATAAGTAAAAACCAGTTACTCTTGATGCGACTGGGTATATTTTTGATTCTTGTTCACTGGGAGAGGCTTTCTACTAACTCAAGCAATGAACTTGTATGTGGAGTGTACAGTGGTCTGAGCTCCCAGTTAAGTCCCAGAGAGGGGGAAACTAAGATGGGTGATTTGTGACCAGATGGGCCATCTAAATGTCCATTTGGCAGGATCTGGTGTATATCTCCTGAGCTCCCAGAGTTTTTCCTAGGCATGGTATTAAGTGGAGATTAAGGAACTTCCACTGCCCCATGTTCGCTACATAAGAAGAGCAAGGCAGCCCAAACTCCTAATCTTGGATAGTGGGTGCTCCAGATATTTGGGAATATGTCTTCCAACTTCCCCTCTTCACCATTTTATGACTTCTGTCTCTCCAGGATTTCTGAAGTGGAAAGATTATGACTGTGCTCTACAGTTACCCTATGTCTGCAAGTTCAAGGACTGAGGCAGCAGCCCGAGTCTGGTAGGCACCTCAGCATGGACATAGAGCCAGGGTAAAGATTAACCCTGGAAGAAATATTCTCCACCCCCCTCCCCAGATCTGATCACCTTTCTCTGGTCCTTTCTCTTTCCTTTTCCCTACTTTAATTTCAGATTCTCCTTTGTGTTTCATGGTCTGAGTCTTTAGGGAGCAATAATAAAAAAATTAGATTGCTCTTGCCTGTCTTGTATGCTCCAATGTCATAGCCAGACTCTGTGAGGAGGAGGAAGTAGTTGGGGCATGAAACTTTGCGAGTCTTGCTTCTGCCCTATTTCATTAGTTCTCTTGGGCAAATGATAAAATGTGCATCTCTACCAGTATATTGTGTTCAGGGTGTTGGCCCTGTTTACACAGGATTTGAGTTACGGACAACTGAGAGCATGCTCTCCCACACATTCACTGTCCACCTTTTCCTAATCCAAGCCACGCATATTGTGACTTAAGCAGCCTTAGAAGGCTCTAATGTCATTTAGACAGTACTTTGTGGAGAGTGACACCATTAAGATGGCAGAAGAAGACTTTCCAGCTCTTGTCTCCTCACAGAAACATCCATTTGAATAAATATCCATGCATGCCAATATCATCACAAGAGCTAAGAAATTCAAGTGAATAGTTACAGCACCTGAGTGTAGCAAAACATAAGAAAAGATGCTTGCAGAGGATGCTTGTAGAGTAGAAAGGGCAGTTTTACATTATCTGCATCATTCCTTCCTCAATACCAGGAAACACAGCATGACACAGTGTAGCAAAAAATAAGAAAAGATGCTTGCAGAGTATGCTTGCAGAGTAGAAAGAGCAGTTTTACATTATCTGCATCATTCCTTCCTCAATATCAGGAAACACAGCAGGAGAAGAGAGTTCCTCTTCTTGAGGGAAAGAGAGTGAAGATAGTGCTCAACTTTGCTATGCACCTCAATGATGAATTTATTCAGTAAAATCCAATGCTGTGCCAGGCCCCCATGACCTCCATCTCCAAGTCAATACCCATGCACTGAGATTCCAGTTTGTCTCAATGCCAGACCAACCCCTGTGATTTCTGGTAGGTCCTCATAGACTCAGGCTCTACGCCATCTCCCAATTTCCCCGGGATCAGTCTGACCCAGAGAATTCAGTATCCAGGCATGTCTCAGCATCAGACTGCTCTCCCCAGCTCAGAGACACACCCATAAACCAAGTCTAAAGGCTCATCTCAAGGTAAGGACAGCATTAACAACTGCAGTCTCCAGCTGGCTCCACTGACAGGCTGGCTTCTGCAATCCTAGACACCAGGCCCATGTGGACCCAGCCTCCAGACCTTCTTTAGCTTCTGGTAAACCCCACAACTTTAGGATTTAAGCCAACTTTCAAAGACATAGACTTTACACCATCACCTGTCAATTCCAGCTCCAGGCTGGTACTCACCATCCGAGGATATAGTCCTGTCCATCCCTAATCCATTCCCCAGCATCTAGGTCCATCCTAGTCCCAAGCCAATTCACATGTCAGGCCAGCCTTTGTAGCCTCAGGCACTAAACCACCCTCACCGACAGAGGACTCAAGTCTTCCCATGTCAGGTTGGCCTCTATGGCCCCAAGTACCAGGCTAGTCTCATACTCCAGCAGACCCAGAGTTTAATACCATCACATTAGACCCCAAAACCAGGTTTTTCCCCACATATACAAGCTCCAGGTCTGCCTTCATGTCACCCAGAATCAATTTGGTTCCCATTGTCTCATCCTTTAGGATAATCTTCATGAACCTAGTCTCCAGGCCAGCCCAGCTCCCAAGTCAGCCCCCATGAACCCTGGGTGCAGTAAGTCCCCATGGCACAAGGCACTCGGTCAGTACCCAAAGACTCAAACTCCAGGTCTGTTCCATAGACCCACATGCCAGGTACATCTTAATATATGGCTAACCCATGCAGACACAGATTTAAGGTCTTCCCTTGAGCCAAGTTTGTCTCTTTGGAATTGATCTTCAGGCTACTCCTTGCAGATACAGGTTCCAGTCATGCCCTCATAAGTCTAGACTTTAGGGCCATCTAAGTATACCCAGTCAATATGTCCACCCTAGTGGATCCTGAAGTCAAGTTGGCCCTCGTTGACCCAGGCTCCAGGTCAAACCCTTAGATCCAGGCATTAGGCCAGGCTGCCAGATTACTTTGCAGCAAACCTGCCCACAGAGCAAGCCAGATGGCCTGCTCAGAATTTCTGACCAGACTGACTGGTGAAGGTCTCTACCTGCTGAAGCCAGTCTAAAAACTGGAATAAATGCTAGCTTGTTCAAAAGTTCAAAAACCAACACATGACCACAAGTATCATGACCAATCAGGGACACATGGTATCAACAAGGGAACAAAATGAAACACCAATAACCTACCCTAAATAAATAAAATTTTGTAAACTACCTTAAAAAGAGTTGAAAATGATTTTCTTAAAGAAACTCAGTAAGCTACAAGAGAATACAGATAACTAAATGAACTTAGAAAAACAATGCATAAAATTAGAAGTTCAATAAAGAAAACTATTAAAAACAGATTCTTGATCTAAAAAACACAATGACAATGGAAAATTACATGAAGATCAGAAGGAAAAAAATCATTGAGCTCAGACCAGTCATTTTCAATCATCTAGAGAAATAAAAATAGAAAAGAATAAAAAGGTGAAGAAATTCTAAGGAAGCTATGAGACCCATGAGTTTTCTAGAAGAAGCAGAGACAAGAAAGGCAACAAAGACAACTTATAACAAGAAGTAATAACATAAAACTCTCAAGTATGAAGAGAAAGATGAACATTTAGATCCATCAAATCTAAAGAATTCCAAATAGAGTACATATAAAGATATCTTCACTGAGACAAATTATGGCCACATCCTTAGAATTCAAATACAAAAAGAATATTGAAAGCAACAAGAGAAAATTACCTTGTCACATATAAAGGAAAATTCATAAGATTATCAGTGAATTTTTTTAAGAAGACAACTTGCAGGTCAAGAGAGAGTAGATTTATATATTCAAAGTACTCAAGCTGGGCTTGGTGGCTCAGCCTGTAATCCTGCACCTTGGGAGGCTGAGGTGAGTGAATTGCCTGAGCCTGCGAGTTTGAGACCTGCCTGGGCAAC
>NW_007250796.1:405170-454867 GCF_000164805.1 Carlito syrichta | reverse complement strand
CACTCCAGTCTGGGCGACAGAGTGAGACTCCAACTCAAAAAAAAGAAAAAAGAAAAAAAACCCAAAGTACTCAATTTAAAAAAGTCTACTGAAAATAATGTACTTGGCAAAGCTATCTGTCAGAAAATAAGGAAATATGAAGGCTTTCCTAGACAAACAAAAACTGAAGGGTTTTATCACTACTAGACATCCTTATATGAAATGCTAAGGGGATTTTTTCAGACTGAAAAAAAAGAATGCTAACTGGTATTATGAAAACATATAAAAGCATGAAATGCACCAGTTAAAGTACATAGTCAAATTCAGAATATAACATTGTGTTGATGATTCGTGAATTATTTATATGAAAGCATACCAAATAATCTAATCAAAAAGAAGACATCAAGAGATAAATTTTAAAAATCTACAAAACAATCAGAAACCAAAAGTAGCAGTAGTAAGTGCTTAGTGACAATTATTTTGAATATAAATGAATTAAGTTCTCCAACCAAATTACGTAGAGTGGCTGAATGGGTAGCAAAACAAAACACAGGATACACATAGGCTAAATGTGAAGGGATGAAAAAGATATTTCATGTAAATGGAAAGAAAAGCAGAACAGCAGCAAAGGGTTATCTATAGTTATATTATATAAAATAAACTTTAAGTTAAAAACTGTAAAAAGAGACAAAGAAGGTCATTATATAACAACAAAGGAGTCAATTCAGCAAAAGGATATAGCAAGTTTAAATTTGGAATACCCAATATTGGAACTCCTAAATTTATAAAGCAAATATCAATAGATCTAAAGTGAGAGATAGATTGCAAGACAATAATAGTTGAGAATATAATACCCTACTTACAATAAAAGGCAAATCATTGAGGCAAAAAAAAAAAAAAAAAAAAAAGAAATCAGTAAAGAAGTAATGAACTTGGACTATAGTTTAGACCAAATGGACATAACTGACATACAGGCTATTTTACCCAACAGAAGCAGAATATACATTGTTCTCAAGTGCAAACTATAGTCAACAGAACATTAATATCATCATTTGCTATGATAAAGTGGGATTTAACACTAGGGTATAAGGATGGTTCAAAATGCAAATTTATAAATGTGATATATACCACATTAACAGAATGAAGGACCGGAAAAGGACATAAAAAGATAACTTCAACTGATGTGGAAAAGATAATCAATAAAAGTTAGCATTCCTTTATGATAGAAACTCTCAAAAAAACAAAAAAACCAAAAAAACTAATGTCTAGGAAGAAGACTCAACCCAATAAAGAATATATATGACAAGCTCACAGCTAACACCATACTCAATGGTGATAAGTTTAAAGTTTTCTCTGTAAGATCAAGAGCAAGGTAAGCATTCTCACTCTTGCAATTTTTCTTCAACATAGTGTCAGAAATGCTATACAGAGCAATTAGGCAAAAGAAATAAACAAAAACATTCAAATTTGAAAGGTAGAAGTTAAATTGTCTCTTTTTGCAGATAATATGACCTTACATATAGAAAACTCTAAATACTAAATAAAAAAACTGTTAGAGGTAACAAAGGGATTCAGAAAAGCTACAGATTAAAAAATGAATATACAAAACTCAGTAGCATATTTCATCACTAACAGTGAATGCTCTAATAAATAAATAAAGGAAACAATTCCATTATGATAGCCATGAAAATTACATAGGAATTAATTTAACTAAGGAGGTGAAAAAAAGCTTTGCAATAAAATTATAAAACTATGATTAAAAATTGAAGAAGACACAAATAAATGAAGAGTATTCCATGTTTTTGGATTGAATGGATTAATATTGTTATAGTCAAATAAATCTATAGATGAAATGCAATTCCTATCAAATTTCCACAGAAGTAGAAAAAAATATCCTAACAATGGGTAAAATCACACATGCAAAAAAATCCAAAGCAATCTTGAGCAAAAAGAATAAAGCTGGATGCATCATACTCCTTGATGTCAAATATACTGCAAAACTATAGTAATTGAGACAGCATGGCACTGACATTAAAATAGGTACATAGGCTGAGTGTGGTGGCTCAAGTCTGTAATCCCAGCACCTTGGGAGGCCAGGGTGGGAGAATGGCCTGAACCCAGGGGTTCAAGATCAGCCTGGGCAACTTGGTGAGACCTCATCTCTACAATATATTAAAAAATTAGCCTGAATGAAACGTCATTGTACACCTACCCTTAACTGTACCCCACAAAACCATAATAAAAACTACTGATTAATGAAAAAAAAAAAAAAAAAAAAATTAGCTGGGCATGGTAGTGTGCATCTGTAGTTCCGGCTACTTGGAAGGATTGCCTGAACCCAGTGGGTTGACTTGAGTGAGACTCTGACTTAAAAACAAAAGCAAAAACAAAAACAAAAATCAGGTACATAGACCAATGGAACAGAATAGATATCGCAGAAATAAATCCACATATTTACATTCAATGGATCTTTTTGGCAAGAAGCCAAAAAATACACAATGTTGAATGAACATTTTCTTCAATGAATAGTGTAGGGAAGACTGAATACCCATATACAAAATAATAAAATTAGATACTATCTCACATCACATACAAAAGTGTCAACCAAAAATTGGTTAAAGATTTGAATTTAAGACCTGAGATTGTAAAACTGTTATAAGAATACATAGGAGAAACTTCCATGACATTATCCATGTCATGAATCTATGACAAAATCATCTGAAAAATGATTTTTTAAATATGATCCCCAAACTATAGGAAACAAAAACAAAATGAGACAAATCAGATTATATCAAAACAAAAAGGTTCTACACAGCAAAGAAAATAATGATCAAAGTGAAGAGATAACTTCAAATTAGAAGGAAACATTTGCAAGCCACATATCTGATAAAGAATTAATACACAACTGCATAATAAGCTCAAGCAACTCAATGCAAGGAAAACAAACAACCCAATTAAAAGATTGGCAAAGTGTTGGGAGCCAGCCATGGAGGCCCACTGAGCGTTAGGGATCAGGAAGGGCTGTTGACCCCGAGACCACTAGGATGCGTTTGGGAGCTATTTGATCCCATTTCCTCCCCCTTTCTACTCAGCACTAACCAGATTAAGCTCCTATGAGCTCAAAACATAAAAACTCTGAGACTGGGATGAACACAAGCTAACTTTAGAAGCTCATTGCTCCCATTCTTCCACAAGCTGCAGTTTTGGCTTTCACACAACTTATAGTTCAAACTCGTGTCACATCTAAGAGCCTTAGTATTGGTCACAGGCTTCTGGGTCATGATCTTAGGATTTATTGAAGGTGTAAATTGTAGAATACAGCTCTAGAAGACAGTCATTTTGTTGAAAGAATGCAGCTGGGTTACTTGCAGGTAACCCACTGTGAACTTTGGACTGGACCACATTCCAAACATTCTGGGATGGGCCACTTTCATTTGTAAAGTAAATACTTAAGCTTCTATAGAATTGTTTAACTTGGCATAAATCAATCAGTTTAGGATGAAAAATGTTTATAGAATATGTCAGCCATGGATTAGGTTATCCTTTGTTATGGGATTTTAAGATTATCATATGGAAAGGGTTTAAAGGCAATCATTGATTAAGTTTTCATGGATTAAGGTTTCTGGTGGGTGGAGGATGCCCCTCCCACATCTGACTTTGTGTATAAAGGACCCGTTGTAATTCCCAATAACACTCATTCGCTTCTGCACTAGACTAGAGTCCAGTCTCTTTCTTTCTCTCTTCTTCCCCCCAATCGCCAACGCCATCTCCACCTTTGAGGTACCCTGAACCTGGCTGAAGCGGGTCTCCAGCAGCAAAGGGTCTGAACAAGTATTTCTCAAAATAATATAAAAATGCCTAGGGGTATGTGAAGAAAAATATTTAATATCGCACATCATACAGAAAAATGTTAATTATAGCTATAATGTGGTCTCACCTCATTTCTTTGTGAAGAAAAGGGAATCTTCATACAATGTTGGTAGTAATGTAAATTATTCTGGCCATTAAGCAAAACACTACAAGGTTTCCTCAAAAAATTAAAAATAAAACTGTCATATAATCCAGCAGTTCTACTTCTGAGTATATATTCAAAGGAAATGAAATTCATACGTCAAAGGAATATCTGTACTCCCATATAGATTGCAGAATTTCTCAAAATAGTTAAGATATGGAGTCTACTCAGGTGTCCATCAACAAGTAAATGAATAAGGAAAACAAGCATAGGTACATAACAGACTACTATTTGGCCTTAAAAAAAGAAAAAAAAAATTCTGTAATTTGTGACAACATGATGAACCTGGAAGATATTATAATTAAGGGAAATTATCCAGGAACAGAAAGACAATTATCAAATGATCTCATTTACATGTGAAATCTAAAAAAGGCAAACTTAAAGAAACAGAGAGTAGAATGGTGCTTATCATGGGTTGACATGGGAGTTATTAGGTGCGTATTGGTTAAAGAACACAAAATTTCAGTTAGACAGGTGAAATAAATGTAAGAGATCAATTGTCCAACATGATGACTGTAGCTAATAAAGATGTATTATACACTTAAAAATTGCATTGGGAGTAAATTTTATGTGTTCTCACCAAGGAAAAAATGATATCTCTGTGTGGTAATTAGTTTGATTTAGTCTTTTCACAATATATTTATTTTAATATATCACATAGTATATCATAAATATATACAATTTTTTCCTCTACAAATAAATGATAATTTAAAGAAGAAATAGTACTTCTCAAACTTACAGACGTTAACAAATTGTGGTCCTTGTTTTTTAAAATTTACAATTTACAGTAAAAAAATCTGAATTACACATAAAAAATAAATAAATAAGAATAAAATGGAAAAACAGATCATCAAAATGAGAGTCTCCTTTTTTATTAGTAAGTTAGACAGATATGAAGGTAATATGTCAGGTTGCTATGAATTTTTCTAATGTTTTTCAATTTCTATACTTACCTCGCCATGTTTGACTAGCAAACTGTTTGAATGTCAACATTGGTATGTTGCACTATGTGTTATTCTGTCTCTAGATAACACTTGTAAGAAAGGATTTCAGTAGATCTTCTATCTTTGGGTCTTAAAACATATTCTGGCATCAGTCATCACTGCAGTTGGTATGACTTCACTATCCAGCAGGTTTCTACTATGTCTGGCAGGTTTTTAAATGAATACAAGATTAACAAATGATATTCTTTTTAAGAAACTCTCCTTACCTGAGTGAAGACAAACTAGACTTGTATATTTTAAGATTACCATTTTTCCCTTCCATTTAATCACTATCATTCCTCAGCTGTGTTTCTATTGTGAAAAATGATGTACGTGTACAATTCCCTAATATGGAAAATAAGTTATCATATAAGAACATTGACAAAATTATCCACATGTACCAAGAACACCACAGCATTGCCATGCAGTGGTATTCCTTCTCAAATAAACAAATGAGATAAATGAACAGTGTCCATTTAAAAAATTAATGTTAAGTTGGTCATTGTCAGACCATCACCACCATTGCCTTATTAAACTCTGGTGTGACCATGTGCTCTTTGAGCCGTGGCTGTCGCCATGTGTCCTGGCTCCAGCCCCTTCCCCTACCTTGTGGAGACAGATCGTGTCTTTCTCTCTCTCTCTCTAATTCACTTTATAGATAAACTATATTTCCTAATCTAAAAAAATAAAAATAAAAATAAAATCAATGATAAGTTTCTTTTTACACTTTCTAGGATATACCACCTTGGCTAAAAACCTATTTAGCATCTTTGGTGGGAACACATTTCCATCAGTTTAAATGAATTCATGATTAGATAATGTCACAGGTCTTGATCTTTTGCATTGGACAAAATAATAAAATGGATTAGAAAGGCCCACACCAAGCTTGTGCTAGCTCTTCTTTAAAAAAAAATTAATTGATGATTATAGACTGTATATGTGGAAACGTATCACATGATGGCTTAAATATATATAAATTGTGTACTAATTACAGTATAACTAACACATCTATGACCAATCATGCTATAAGACATTGATGAAATAAATGTGAAGAGACATATGTAAATGAAGAGATAGAGGCAGAGGAAGCAAGAGGCAATGGAACCAGTGGGAGCATGAAAGTTTCTCCAAGGGTGAGTGTCCTTAAAGACAGTCTTATAAGCGGGTGAGTGCCAGTGGGTAAATGAAAGTCGATCTGAGGGGAGACTGTCTTGGAACTCCTCTCTAGTACAACTGCAATGAACCACTGCCCAGAGACTGGAGACCCCATATGCAGGATCATCAGCCATTCTTGGGGGTCTCTTGGGAGGAGGCAGCAGAGGTCAGCTGCTCTCAGCACCTGGCACCTGGTCATACAACCACCAACAGTAATGGACTGGGCACTGGCAGAGGGAACGTGGAGAGGACATGGGAGGAAATCTGGATCTGAGCCCCAATGCCAGTGAGGAGACACTTACCATCACCATTTTCTCTGTCCTCAGACTAGCAGAGACCACATTGGCTTCCTCGGCTTTGTTCAGCCTCTAATCTTGGACCTATAGGCAATCACCACATCCTTCTAGGATTGACCATTGCTGATCCAGAAAGGAATCTTCAGGAACAGACATGCAGTGACAAATGCCCAACCCTCATGCTGGACCAGGCACAGACATATTGATTAGGAGTGGGGGACTTGGTGGCAGCAGCAGCAGAGAGTTAACTGAATCAGGATCTGATTCACCCTCCTCTCACAGCAGTCTATGGGGCTAGGAGCTACTCAATCAGCCAGTGCTGAGAGTAGAGGGGAGGGCTGGAGACTGGAGCCCGCTCCCTGCTGAAGTGGCAACCAGAAGGGGCAGTCATGCTTAGAAATGGAACTTGAAGTTCTAAAAATGCCCAAAGAGCGAGCTCTTTTTTCCCCTGTTTTTGTTTAAGTTTTAGTACTTGTTTTGTGTTTTTGTTTTTGGTGTTTTGAAGTTTTCCTGTTTGCGTATGAGTATTTTTGAGGGTGAGTGCATCGTCAGATATTTTTGTTTACATGTTTTTGTTTTTTTTAATTTTTTTGTTTATTACTTTCTGTATTCATTAGTGGGTGTTCCTGTCTATTTTCCTTCTTCTTCTCCACTGTCTTCATCTTCATTTAGTCTCCCTTCTTCCTTTTTGTGTTCTTCCCCTTTGACTTATCTCATTTTGCTCTCAGGGGTGTACATACACCCCCACCACATGGACAGACTATAAGGTGGTTGGGAAGTGAGTTCCAAGGTCCCACAAACCTGGTAATGGATGTTGTTAACTGTAGATAGTTTTTAAACCTTAGCTTCCACTGTCATACCTTAATCAAATTTCAAAACTACTAAAAGCACATCATCTCATCCCCAGTCTGGCTTCAAAATTAAACAATGCAGAGAACCAACATAAAAAGAATAGGGGATTGAGTAAACAGAAGTGAAAGCAATCCCCATTAATTAGCAAATGAAGAAGAATCAAAGGAAGAATACAGGTCCCATACGTACTCCTGAGCAGACAGAACCTGAGAATACAGACTTCAGAACTCAAGCAATGAAGAGACCCCAGAATGACTGATCCCCAACCACAAACCCAGAGATCAAGATATTGATAGAGAGAATGAATGGAAATGGGGAGAGACAAGAAGAATGAATGGAAGAGTTGATAACTGAGATTACAGCAATATAGAATAAAGTAAATGAAATAAAAAACAAACTGACAAGCACTGAAAGCAGAATTAACCAAGCAGAAGAAAGAATCTCAGAGCATGAGGTCCAAAACATGGAACTAACCCAAACTGTTAAAAAAAATAGAAAAGAAGTTTAAAAAGATGGAACAAAGCTTCCAAGAGATATATGATTATATCAAGAGACCAAACCTAAGATAAGTTGTCATTCCTGAGGCAGATAGGGGAATGGAGACCATTCTGGAACAAACATTCCATGAAATTATCCAAGAAAACATCCCTCATCTTATCAGTAACATGGCTATTCAAACATAAGGGACTCAGAGAAGCCCTTTAAGACAACAAATGAGAAGACCAACTCCTGGACCCATAGTAAACTGCTTACACAAAGTAGGTATAAGAGAAAAAATCCTAAGGGCAGCAAGAGAGACAGGGCAGCAAGAGAGACAGGTCAGACTACTTACTTGAGAAGACCAACTAGAATAGCAGCAGACTTATCTACAGAAACACTACAAGCTAGAAGAGACTGGAGGCCAATCTTCAAAGTTCTCAAAGATAAACAATTCCAACCAAGAATTCCCTACCCAGCTAAGCTAAGCTTCATCAGTAATGGAGAATTAAAACCTTTCCCAGACATTCAATCCCTAAGAGTTTATACTGCCTCCAGACCAGCTTTACAAGAATGCTTAAGATAGTATTAAACACAGAAAGAAAAAGAATGACTACACTCTTCCAAAGAATACATGCAAAAGAATGAAAATATACACATATATCAACTCAAATATCAAAAGAAAACCAACCAACAAATAAACAAACAATAACAACAAAAACCCTATAAGAACCTCATGACAAGGATAAACTCTCACATGTCAACAATTAGCCTGAATATGAATGGACTGAATGTACTACTGAAAAGATACAGAATAGCAAACTGGATAAAAAGAAGTGGTGCAACAATATGCTGTCTTCAGGAAACTCATCTCACCCAAATGGACTCTCACAGACTCAAAGTAAGAGGATGGAAAATAATTTATCAGGTGAACAGAACACAAAAGAAAGAAGGAGCTGCAATCTTAATATCAGACAAAATATCCTTTAAGTTATTGAAAATGTAAAAAATACAAAAGGTCACTGTATAATGATAAAAAGTTCAGTCCTTTAACAAGAAATATATATCCTAAACATATATGCATCCAACTTAACTTAATAATTTGCTGCATCCAGGAGACACATCTCACCACAAAGAATGCCCACAGACTCAAAGTAAGAGGATGGAATATGAATTTTCAGGTGAACGGAAGATAAAAGAAAGCAGGAGTCATAATCTTAATATCAGATAAAACAACTTTTAGGATATCAAAAAATGAAAGAGAAGACACAGAAGGACACTATATAATGATAAAAAGTTAAATCCATCAACAAGAAATATTCATCCTAAACACATATGCACCCAACACAGGAGCACCTACCTTTATAAAGCAACTTCTAGGTAAACTAAAAAAAGACATTGTTACAAACACTATCATATCTGGGAACTTAAATAATCCACTAATAAACCTAGATAGATCATTCAGGCAAAAAAATCAACAAGGAGATCCAGAATCTCAACTTGACACTTGACCAAATGGACTTCATTGATACCTACAGAACACTCCACCCCACAACCATGAACTTACACCCTACTCATCACCACATGGTACCCCAAGATTAACCACATTCTCAGACATAAATCAAGCATAAACATTCCATAAGATCAAAATACTACCATACACCTTCTCAGACCACAGTGGAATAAAAGAAAGTATCAACACCAACAAAGCTATCCCCAAATCCACAAAGATGTGGACAATAAACAGTATGACGCTGAAGAACTCAGAAATCAATGCAGAAATTAAAAGATTTCTGGAAACAAATAAAAATAAAGACAGCCTTTGGGAGGCTGAGGTGAGTGGATTGCCTGAGCCCGCGGGTTCGAGAACCGCCTGGGCAGGCGAGACCTCATCTCTACAATAAAATCAAAAAATTAGCCGGGTGTGGTAGTGCACACCTGTAATTCTGGCTACTCGGAAGGCTGAGGCGGAAAGATCACTGGAGCCCAGCAGGTCGAGGCTGCAGTGTCCGGGAGTGGCCAGTGCACTCCAGTCTTGGCGACAGAGTGAGACTCCAACTTAAAAAAAAAAAAAAAAAAGGAAAAATACAGACTGTTTTCTATAGTATTTTTTAAAGCAGCATTTATTGAGAGGACAGAAAAGCTCCCACAGTGAGAAGGGACCTGAGGGGATCGCCCTACATTTATATTTTTTAAAAATCCTGAGCTTCTCTCTTTTTAGAAAAACCTGAAAAAAGCACCGTAGTTTGGGCCGGCAGCTCATGATTATAGCCTAAGTTATGTACATATTTGAATAATTATTGCAGAAAGGATGGCATATTATGTTGGTGGAATCATATAGGCTATAAACTATCTATGATCTTGGAGTGGGATCATTATCAAGTAAACTTTAGAAAGGTTTACTATGAGGAGGATGACGGGGCTGAAACTTCTCAGAGCAACACACTTGGCTTCTATTTGAGAATGCAGGAATAGAGCAATAATGCCAGGTAGGTACCCAGGGAATATCACTGCACACACATTTGAGCATAGAATTGGAAGTAGATAAACCTTGGCATTAGACTCAAAGTCCATGAAAGATGATATAAGCCTTTTTTGTTACTTAGCAATCCATAAACACCCTGTTATTGCCCCAAAAGGAATCAAGGTGTAGACATGGCTAGAGAGAAAGGCATCCTAAATTTGGCAGTTCTCATTTCAGAAATCAGCCACTTTCTTACTGTCTGCTTACTGTTGATACCTGACATCTATCAAATATCACTCTTGCAATTTTCCTTATACCTTTGGTGTTCTTTTTCAGTTCTTTTGTCAACTTACATTGTAGATGTTTCTTTGTAGTTTCTTTTTGTGCACATACTAGTGTAAAAAAGTCATGATTATTCTCAGCCTCTCTCTAAGTAACCAGCCTCATTGATACATAAATTTAAGATGATTTTCAAACCTAAGGCTGGTTATGTTGCATATTTTAGACACGCAGATGGGAGATAAGTCATCTGGTTGAGATACAATCTAAATCCTTCCCCCTTCTCAGAGAAAGGAGATGATTAAGAAGACATGAAAAATTTGCAATACTGTAGCTTATTAAATATTTTGGAAACTTTTTTCTCTTTAAATCAGGTTTATACTAGTCATTGCTGTCCCCCAAGGATATATTCACCATCGTGATAATTAATTTACCTAAAACTCCATTATGGCTGGCTGGTTAACATATTCTGGGTTTATGAACGAAGCGTCTGGTTAGTGATTCCTTAACAATGCAGGAAATCTGCCGGGCTCGATGACTCAGCCTGCAATCCCATGCCTTGGGAGACTGAGGTGAGTGGATTGCCTGAGCCCGCAGGTTCGAGACCCGCTTGGGCAACTTGGTGAGACCTCATCTCTACAATAAATCAAAAAAATAGCTGGGTGTGGTAGCGCACCTGTAGTTCCAGCTCCTTGGAAGGCTGAGGCGGAGGGATCGCTGGAGCCCAACAGGTCGAGGCTGCGGTGGCCAGGAGTGGCCACTGCACTCCAGTCTGGGTGACGGAGTGAGATTCTAACTCAAAAAAAAAAAATGCAGGAGATCCATAGCAGTTATTTGCTGCCAACCATTTACCCAGAAAAAAATGCTTGCTGACTCTCTTAAAATTAATAAAAGAAAAAAAAAGAAAAAGAAAAAGAACACTATTGGAAATAATCGTAAGCATTTAAAATTTTTTAACTTTACATTTTATAAAATGGACACTGAAGAAGTTACAGATGTTCACTAAGCAAGATATATTTAACAAATTGTGGTACGTTTATTGAAGTATGGTTTTGCCTTCATAAATGACATTGCAGAAGTTTTTTGTATTTGTTGAATTGTAAAAGGTAGATGTGGAGAGAGAAAGAGGTCGAGGCAACAAAAGATCTCATTTTACATCCTCTCATACAATGTCTTACTTGAATGGTTTAGCCAGGGTAGATAAGGAAGATCTATTATAACAATATCTGAGGAATGGAATTGCAGCAACCATAACCTAGGAAGTGAGCAGAGCAACCCTGGAACACTGAGAAGAGACACTAGGTGAGTGGGATTAGAGAGATTTCTGGTGTGATGAGATACTCTTTCAAACAAGGACTGGGATTGTCTAACATAAGGTAGCCACCCCACAGACACAACAGACATTCGTCCAGGCAAAAGTAGAGTTTTACTGTTCTCTAGGTGCCCTCAGGTGCCCAGTTTCGACATCCCTGAGAGCAAGAAGAGATCTTCCAGGATAGACTGCAAAAGGAAGTAGCCCAGAAAAGAATACAAGAGATCAAGGTGGGAATAATAAGGGCATTTGCTGAGAGATCCACAGAAGAGAGAAGGAGTTGGTAAGAGCACATAGAACATTCCTACTACTGGCAGTTAATCTCATCTCCTGATTTTACCCTTTTTCTCAAACTGATTAAAATGGCCAGTACTTACCTATGAAGAATCTGCTGGTGGCAGATGGAGATGATTAAAAAGATGATGACCATTCTTCCAGTGAATCAAACTACAGGCATTCCCTGAAAACCTGACTTCAGTGTAAAATTTCTACCTGTGAGCATATACCTTATTTATATTTTAAAAATATATAACAGCAGCTGTTCAACTGAAAACCCAAACTCACTCCCTAAAGCTATTTATATAAAGATATCTTTATATAAATAGAAAAATATCATGTCAAGAAGGAAAGTTCTTTAAAATGTAGCTTCCTAATTAGCGTACAATTAATGTCTTTTAAAAAAATATATCTTTTTTTTGTATGCAATGCCATGGTCCAATGATGCCTCTCTTTGTACCAGCAACAATTATGATCCATGATGCCTTTGTTGACCTTTAGTGATTTTTTTTTTTTTTGAGTTGGAGTCTCACTCTGTCACCCAGACTGGAGTGCAGTGGCCACCCCCAGCCACCGCAGCCTCAACCTGCTGGGTTCCGATCCTTCTGCTCAGTCTTCCAAGTAGCTGGATCTACAGGTGCACGCTATCATGTCTGGCTAATTTTTTGATTTATTGTAGAGATGAGGTCTCACCAAGTTGCCCAGGTGGGTCTCGAGCCCGTGGGCTCAGGCAATCCACTCACCTCAGCCTCCCAAAGCTCAGGATTACAGCCTGAGCCACCTAACCTGGCTTGATCTTTTCAAAGTACATGTGATTCCAATAATCATTGTGCTTGAAATGCAATCTGAGATTTAACCCATGGACAGTTTTATTCAAATGTTTTGAGATTTGGATATGCATATACAAAATTTTCCTTCATAAACATTTCCTGAATCCTAATGCACTGAGGGTAAATATATTGTGTATAGTTTGGGTAGTTAAAATGCATGAGGTACTTTGGAAGGCCAAGAAGAGAGGATTTCCTGAGCCCACGGGTTTGAGACCAGCCTGAGCAACATGGTAAGACGTCATCTCCCCAATAAATCAAAAAATTAACCAGGCATGGTGGCAGATGTCTGTAGTTTCAGCTACTTGGAAGGCTGAGGCCAAATGATCACTGGAGCCCAGCAGGTCAATGCTGGGGTGGCCATGCCACTACACTCTAGCCTGGGCAACGGAGTGAGACACCAAGTCAAAAAAAAGAAAAAAACCCAAGAAGATTTTTATTTTTAAAAATGTTAAGTGGAGATAGATATTGTCTGGAAGATATACCTGTAATGTCTTAGATATTACCCAGAATTTATCATAGGGATGATACAATTTTTCTAATAGTATAGTGCTTTATGTGCATTCATTCTTCAATGTCATAATTTTAAAGATTTTGAAAAGCTCAGCATCACTCTACTGCCAACTTCCAACAGACTCTCTCTCAGACTACTAAACCTATACAAATAAGCGTTTTCTAAAATCATAGACTATCCCAAGTAGAAAGAGCTCTCTTGTTTTATTTAGAGAGAAAACAGCATTCAAACAATTGAGAGACAATTCTCCACATATCACTCAAGTTTCTTCACTTCTTCCAAGTAAGAAACAGACTAAAATTTGTTCTAGACTATCTTTCAAGAAGATTTTGTGAGCCTTTGAAAAAAGAGATGGCATTTTCCTCCAAAGCAAAAGGAAGGTTAGCCTGTCCTCAAGAATATTTAAGAAAATAAATTTGGGGATTCTGAGTAAATGATGGCGGAGCCAGTTGGACTATGTGAATACCTGTGTGAATGAGTGAGTGCGTGGACAATTTTGCGTATGTGTCTGTGAGTAAGTGGGCATGTGAGTGACTGACTGAGTGGAGACTTGGGAGCAAGTGGCCAGTACCCTCCTGGTGAAACAGTTGGTGCTACAGTTGCTCTGCTTCGACCCTAGCACTTCCTGGGGCTCAGGAGTCAAGTGCCAGATTATAAAATCAACAAAGCCCTTCCCTGGAAGAAGCTGCTGGGAGTGACTGCTGGCTCCACATTCCACCTTTACCCCAGTGCATCTCCTGACTGGAAACTGGCAGCAAGGCTGTGGAGAGAACATAGTGAGGGAGTCAGAGGCAGAGCCCCACCGGAGAAACTGAAATAGGCACCCTGCCACTGTCTCAAAAATTGAGCAGGGAAGTGCTCTGGCACTCCCACTAAGGAGCCAGACCTTATCTCTGTGACCAGTAGATTAACTACTCTGCAGTCATTAGTGACCCAGAGGAAATATCCTGAAAACACAAACTTAGGAGGGACAGGATGAGTGTGGAGTCTCAGGCATTCCACCCCAACCCTGACTCAGCCATGAGACAAAGGCTGTGACTGGAAAGCATAAGGAAGTCCCTCCAAGAGACCAGCAGTGAGTCCTGGTCTTATCCAATCCCCTCCACCCCAGCAATCCTCTGAATGTCAAACCCACATGACTGGGACTTGACTGAGAAGGACTAATCTAGGTGGAGCCTGTATGTCAGCTATGATGGGAGGACTCGACTCTAAGCTTTGACTGGGGTGCCCTCTGCCAGTACCTGGGAAGGAGAAAATCCCTCACTTTCCCAGCAGAGGGGGTACCCTTAACCATACAAGAGTGAGGGGGAGGATTGAAACCCTACTCACCCCACCCTCCCTTCTTCCATCCCTGAGCTGGCACTGGGGAGATTGTGAATGAGACCACAGTGTCACAGAAGACAGGAGAGGTCCTTACCTATGGGCAGCTGAGAGGAACAATTACAGAACCAGTCACAAGAGGTCACTTAGTGTCCAGACGTTTTTGTTTCAATTTTTTTTTTCTTTGTGCATGAATGTGTACATGAGAATTTGATTTGCTTTCCTCCTTTTTTCTTTTCTTTTTCATCTTTTTTCTTTTGTTTTTTTTTGTTTGTTTGTTTTCAGTTTATGTGTGTACAGGAATGATTGAGTGCTTATCTTTCAGTTTTATTTATTTACTTTTGTTTTCTCTTTTCAGTTTAATGTGTGTGTGAATGTATGGGTGAGGGTTTGATTTGCATCCCCCTATTTTTTGTTGTTTTTCTTTTCTTTTCTTTTCTTTTCTTCTTTTGCATTGTGTTGGGCATGTGTGTTTTTGGTTTTTCTGTTTTCTTTGGGTTATTGCTTTGCTTTTTCCTGTTTGTTTTAGTTTTTATTTCTTTGTGAGTATGTATGTGTTTTATTATATTTTTCTTTGGTTTCTGCTTTTGTTTTTTTGTGTATGTGTGTGTGCTATTTTGGGGGTTCATTCTACTTTTTATCTTAGTTCATTCTACTTTTCCCTGTTCTCATTGCTGTTACTATACCTTGGACTCAGAGGGTGCACACATGTGCCTATTGCGTTGTTATATAGAGTAGTGGTAGGTAGTGGGTCTCAGGGGACCCGCAACCCAGTCAGTTAACATTGCGATTTGCAAGTAATTTCTGAATCCTAGCTCCCTATCTTACACCCTACTTGACTCTCAAAGCTATAAGGGACAGCAACGCTTTCCATCCCCAGCACTGTAACAAAGTAGAACAAATTCAAAGTCCTGATCAGGGAAAAATAGAGTGCTGAGCAGACGTCAGAAGTGAAAGCCCATACCACTACCATTGAATAATGGAACTATAGAGAAAAGAAAGAGATCTTTCACAAATGAAGAAAAATCAATAAAGAACACCAATAATTCCTAATGAACCAAAGAGACAGCATCTGGAAAATCAGACCTCAGAGCCTAAACAATGGAAGTCACCAATGACTGGCCCCAAAATACAACAGGGATTAGGCAATGAGTGGAAAGAGTGAATAAGACTCAAGAAAGACAAAATGCAACACTGAAATAACTTGTAAAAGAGATTTTGGCCATAAAAAATTCATCCAGGAAATAAATAACAAGATGTCAAGCATGGAAAAAAAAATTAATCACACAGAAGAAAGAATCTTAGAACTTAAAGACCAAAGCCTGGACTTAATGTTATCTGTAAAACAAAGAAAGAAAACTCAGAAAGAAAGAGCAAAGCCTCTAAGAGATGTGTGATTATATCAACAGACCGAGCCTATGCCTGATTGGTAGACCAGAAAAAGAAAAGGAAACAGAGAACACTTTGGACCAAGTATTCCAGGAAGTTATCCAAGAAAACTTTCCCCATCTGACCAGAGGTGTGACCATCCAAACACAAGAGGTTCAGGGAACCCCTGCAAGACATATAATGAGAAGACCACCCCCATACACATAGTGGTTCACCTATACAAAGTAGGTACATAAGAAAAAATCCTAAGGGCAGCAAGAGAGAAGGGTAATACTACCTACAGGGGAAGACCAATCAGAATAGCAGCAGATCTATTGGCAGAAACTCTACAAGCCAGAAGGGAGTCCAATTTTCAAACATCAAGAATTTCATATGCTACCAAGTTCAGCTTCATCAGCAATAGAGAATTAAAATCCTTTCCAGCCATGCAATCTCTAAGAGATTATGCAGCTTCCAGACTAGCTCTAGAGGAGACACTTAAAAAGGTATTAAGCACAGAAGAAAGAACAAAAAGAATGACTACACGCTTCTCAAGACAACATAAGAACAAAGAATCAATAACGGATAAATTGTGTCTGCAAACCTGAAAACACACACACATCAACCCAAAAGTTAAATGAAAACAAAGAAAATAAAAACTTTGTAAGACCCTCAAGACAAGGATAAACACTCACATTTCAATAATCAGACTGAACGTGAATGAGCTAAATGCAAAACTGAAAATACATACAATGGCAAACAGGATAAAAAACACAACCCAATGATTTACTGCATCTAGGAAATACATCTCACCCCAAAGACTGCTCACAGAATCAAAGTAAGAGGATACAACATAAATTTCCAGGTGAATAGATCACAAAATAAGGCAGGAGTCACACTCTTAATATCAGATAAAATGACCTTTAAGCTATCAAAAATTTAAAAAGATATAGAAAGACACTACATAATGATAAAACGTTCATTCCATCAACAAGAAATATCCATCCCAAACATATTTGCACCCAGTATAGGAGCTCCAACGTTTATAAAGTAACCACTAAGCAAACTAAGAAAAGATATTAACTCTAACACTATCATACCTGTGGACTTAAGTACCCCACTAACAACCCTAGATAGATCATCAAGCCAAAAAAATCAACAAAAAGCTGATCCAGAATCTCAACTTGATGCTTGACCAAATGCACTTAATGGATACTTACAGAACACTCTACCAAAAAACCATGGTATATACATTCTATCCATCACCACATGGAATGTACTCCAAGATCGATCACATCCTCACATAAATCAAACCTAAACAAATTTCACAAGATTGAAATACTGCCATGCATCTTCTCTGACCACAGTGGAGTAAAAATAAACATCATCAACAACAAAATTCCCCCAAATCTACAAAGACATGTACAGTAAACTCCATGATGCTGAATAACTCCTGGGCCAACAAAGAAATCAAAACAGAAAATAAAAGATTTCTGGAAACAAATGTAAATTGAAAAAAAAAAATCTTGCCAAAATCTCTAGGTTTCCATGAAAGCAGTTTTCAGAGGGGAATTTATAACTCTACGAAAACACATCAAGAATATAGAAAGGTCACAAGTTACATCCTAACAAATCACCCAAGGGAGTCGCAAAGACAAGACCACCAAAACCAAACTTTAGCAGCAGAATCCAGATCAACAAAGTAAAAACCCAAATATAGGACATAGAAGACAAAAATATCATTTAAAAAATCAGCAAAACCAAAAGGAAGTTCTTGAAAGGAAAAAAAAGATTGATGGACTTCTAGCCAGAATGACCAAGAAAAAGCCCAAATAAGCACAATCATAATTGCAAAAGATCAAATCACATCTGACCCTGAAGAAATGAAAAAGATTATCACAGATTTCTATGGACATCTGTATAGAAATAAACTCAACAGCCTAAATAAAATGGAAGACATTCTGATATCACACAACCTCCCAAGTTTGAAACAAGAAGACATTGAGACACTAAATAGACCAATAACAACCCAGGAAATTGATTCTATTGCAAGAAAACTACCTACAGAAAAACATCCTGGACCAGACAGCTTTCCAGTGGAATTCTACAAAACATAAGAGAAGGAGCTGATACCAATCTTACTGAAAGCATTCTAAGCAATTGAGAAAGATGGCATGCTCTGAAAATTATTTTATGAAGTTAACACCACACTGATACCCAGACCAGGCAAAGACTCAACAAAGAAAGAGAAATGAAGGCCAATATCCCTGATGAACTTAGGTGTAAACATTCTCAACAAGATTCTACAAAATTGGACCCACCATGACCAAGTATGCTTCAATCCCAGGATGCGGGGCTGGTTCAACATCTGCATGACCATGAATGTAATACAATACCTCAACACATATAAAAACAAGAACCACATGATCATATTATTAGATGCAAAGAAAGCTTTTGATAAAATCCAGCATGTCTTCTTGATTATAACCCTTGAGCACCTACACACAGAGGGAACATTCCTCAAAATAGCAAGCGCCATCTACAATAAACCCACAGTCAACATATTGCTAAATGGACAAAAACTAGAAGGATTTCCTCTGAAAACAAGAACAAGACAAGGCTGCCCACTCTCACTCCTCTTATTCAGCATTGTGTTAGAATTCCTAGTCAGAGCAATTAGATAAGAGAAGGAAACCAGAGGTATCCAAATAGGAGAAGAAGTTAATTTATTCCTTTTGGCTGACGATATGAACCTATATCTTGAAAATCCTAGGGAATGTGTCAAAATCCTCCTTGCACGGATAAAGGACTTTGGCAGTCTCAGGATACAAAATGAACATGCAAAAGACAGTAATATTCTTATATACCAACAACAAAAAGGCAGAAAAACAAATAAAAAGCACAATCTTATTTTCAATAGCTACAAAAAAATATGAAATACCTCAACATCTCCCTAACTAGAGAAGTGAAAGACCTTTACAATGAAAACTACAAAACACTGCTCAAATAAATCCAAGAAGATATAATCAAATAGAAAAATATTCCATGCTCACGGATAGGAATAATCAACATTGTTAAGAAGTCCATCCTGTCAAAGGCAATCTACAGATTCAAGGGAATACTTATTAAGTTACCAACATCATTCTTCTCAGACCTGGAAATGACAATGCGGAAATTTATATGGAAGCATAAATGACCATGAATAGCCAAAACAATCTTAGCAAAGGAACCAAAGAGGGAAGTAGCACACTTTCAGACTTTAAACTTTATTATAAGGCTACAATAATCAAAACAGCCCGGTATTGGTACAAGAGTAGGCATCTGGACCAATGGAACAAGATAGAGGTTCCAAAAACAAAATCTCAATTTCTCAACCAACTCATCTTCAACAAAGCCTCCACCAAAAACCACTGGGGAGAGGAGATCCTATTCAGTACATGTTGCTTGGAAAACTGGCTGACCACATGCAGAAGATTGAAACAGGATCCCTACCTATCTTCATCCACAAAAATCAATCCTAAATGGATCAAAGAACTAAACGTAAAACCTCATACTATAAAAATCTTAGAAAATGCAGGAGACAGTCTTACAGGAATTGGAATAAGCAGCCAATTCCTGATTAAAATCCCAAAAGCCCCTGCCATAAGAGATCAGATAGACAAGTGGGACCTCATCAAACTGAAAAGCTTCTGTAAAGCAAAATAAACCATCAGGAGAGTGGAGAGACAGCCTGTAGAATGGGAACAAATATTTGTCAACTGTATATCTGACTGATGTCTAACATCGAGGATTTACAAAGAGCTGAAATGTGCTGAAAGGAAACAGTGACAACAGCAACAAACAAACAAACAGCCCCATTAAAAAGTGGGCAAAAGACATGAATAGACACTTCTCTAAAGAAGACATATGGGCAGCCTACAGACACGTGAAAATGTTCTTAGCATCTCTAATCACCAGAGAAATGCAAATCAAAACCACATTGATTCCAGGTTCTTGCTATTGTGAACAATGCTGGGATAAACACATACGTGTGCAGGTATCTTTTCTGTTGTAGAGTGATTTGAGTTCTTCAGGGTATATTCCCAGTAGGGAGATTGCAGGGTCATAGGGGAGGTCAATATTTAGAGCTTTTAGGAATCTTCACACTGCTTTCCACAGAGGTTGCACTAGTTTACACTCCCACCAACAGTGTAGAAGTGTTCCCTTTTCACCACATCCTCTCCTAGAGTCTATAATACTGAGACATCAGTCAGATATACAGTTGGCAAATATTTGTTCCCATTCACAGCAACAAAGATCTGAGTATCACATGTTCTCACTCATAAGCGGACCTTGAACATCTATCGTAATACTATAAGAAAAGGATTGACAGTGGTGGGAATCTATGGGGGGGGCAGGGAGGGCAAGGGTGGTAGGATTAATGGTAGTCAATATATGTCTGGAGACGGGGAGGACACCCCTTAACAACAAGGGTGCCTGAACGATGCATATTTGTTTACCTAACCCTTAACTGTACCCCCACAATTTTAAAATGAAAAATATGTTGAATTAAACAAAACAAAGCAAAAAAACAAACCCACTTTGAGATACCACCTAATCCTAGAAAGAATGACCATCATTAATACCTCAAAAACAATAGATGCTGGAGAGGATGTAGAGAAAAGAGAATGCTTCTACACTGCTGGTAGGAATGCAAATTAGTTTAAACTCTATGGAAAACAGTGTGGCAATTTCTAAAAGAACTAGGAATTCATGACCCAGCAATCCCCTTACTGGGAATATACCCAAAGGAACTCAAATCATTCTACAAAAAAGATACCTCCGCACACATGTTTACTGCAGCAGCACTATTCACAATAACAAAAACAGAACCAACTGTGCTGCCCATCATAACTAGACCGAATTTAAAGAGTGTGGTATGTATACACATTGGAATATTATGCAGCCACAAAGATGGACAAACATATGGACTTTGCAGCAACTTGGATGGGTTTAGAGTCTATAAACCTCAGTGATCTATCACAGTAACAAAAAACTGAGTATGACATATTCTCACTCATAAGCGAACCCTGAATACTTGCCATAATACTATAAGGAAAGGATTGGCAGTAGTGGGATATTGTCAGGGGAGCGGCAGGACATACAACATATATAAGGGCAACTGATCTCAAACTTGGTAAAGCGAAGACCAAAGGGAGGCCTAAACTTTACCTTTGGGATGACCACTTGTATACCTAATCCTGAATTGTACCCCACATCTTTAAATTTAAAAAATAAATTGCAAAATAAAGTAAATTTTAGAATTTTTCTTTTTTTTAATAGTTTTTCTATGTCTAAAGTAATCTTCACAGAAATTTTTTAAATGCTGACCATCAAATAGTTGAGATCTGAGCATTTTGTGTATAAGCTACAACACAAATACAACAATAAGTTGCTTAACTACAAGGATACAGTCTGGGAAATGCATTTTTAGGTGTTTGCCATCATGTGACCATCAAGAAGTATACTTACACAAACCTAGATGGTATAGCCTGCCACTTACTGGAAGAAAAACATACAGAGCGTTATTACCATAAGCTGTTATTTGAAAATTCTTCACCTGAGAAGCTTCCCAGGGTTCATTCTGACTTAGGGCAAGAAGGTGGAATGGGACTTTCATAAGACAACATGTGTGGAAAATCAGCTGCTTACTATCAAAAACAGAGAGATTGTTCTTAAGGATTAGCAGACATAAGTCAAACAATTTAAATTTCCTCAAAAGAAGTGAATAGAAACTAGTATGGGCTGAAATTTTACAGAGATGAGAGTTGGTTAGGGGAGAAAGAGTTTGACTAAAAGAGCAAGAAAATGAAAATCACAGAGGAAATGGTTCAGGTCCAAGTCCTTTGAGTTCTTTCACATAAGAAATAGAATAATTTTTCTCCTTATAAAAGTCTGAGCAAGGATCATCTCAGGGAAGCGTACATTTTGGCCATGTTGTGCTATGCAGACTTATAACGGCCTCCATGACCCTTGATCCTTATTTGCTTCACGTGTGAGCAGAACCTATAAATATGAGATATGAAAACCTAAATTATGCTACATTATATGACAAAAGGGATTATTGAAGATGCAATTAACGTCACTAATCTTGTGGACTTTGAGTCAATAAAGAACGAGGTTTTTAGGAGATTATTGGAGGGACCCAATCTAAACACATGTACCATTTAAAGGCAGAGATTTTTCTCTGACTGACAGCACAAAGGAGAGTCAAAAATTCAAAGTATGAAAAGAATTCCCTGCCCCTTTGTTGGCTTAATCGATGAAGGAGAGCTTCTGCCAAGAAATGCAGCTGAGAGTGACGCCTACACTGACAGACAGCAAGGAAACAGGGAGCTCAGTGCTACGACTCTATAACTGCAAGGAACTGAATTCAGTCAACAACCTGAATGAAAGTGGGAATTTGTCACTCAGCAGAGTTAAACTAATACACTGAGACTACAGGGAAAGAAACAGGAGGGGCTTAGTCTAGAGTCCTCTAGGAAGAGTCATAATTACCTTCTCCAATTATCAAATACTTGATGCCTCTAAAATAATAATGAACAGATCTTACTTCAACTTCTAATGCATCCTATGTCTATTTCAGTCAATGTTAAGGAGACACTGTAAAGGATATTCCTCGGATCTGACCCTTTTGTGTTCCTTAATTAAGAAAATAGAGAAAACACCAATGTTGAAAAGAACCAACAGAGAATTCTACTGTATGGCAGGATCAGGAGTCACTCTAGGAAGTCCAGTAAGAAGGATTTTGAGAAGGTCACTGGGACTCCTTTGGTAAAAGACGAAGAGTGAGCTTAAAGTGTGTTCAACAGAGGAAGAAGAGCATGGACTTTATACTACTTGTGAGACAGCCAAAATTGTAGTGAATGAGTGATATGAGAGTACAGGGAGGTCATAATAACGTGATGCAGATAGAGGGCTTGTCAATAAACGAACATCAGGGGAGGCCTGATAAAATATGGACTGGCAGAACCTGCAATGGGGTGTGTTCAGATATAAAAGAAAGAACAATATATTAGAGGAAGGAGAAGGAAGGAGAAGAAAAAGGACGGGGAAAGAGGAGAGTGGAGTTTTAGCTCAATTTTCTTCCACAGCATGACTTTGGAAAAGATAATTAAGTTAGCAGTGTTTTAAACTACTTGCCCCACCACCCAAGCAGGGATGTTCATTTCCATTCAGTAGCCGAGCTTTCCCTTGTGTCTCCCAGATGGTCCTGCTCCAGGTTGACATGTTGTCTGCCTCTACTACTGCTGGCCATGCCCTCATACCAACCAGCAAGATTCTTGGAAGGTCTCTGATCCTTCCTGGATGCTCACGGTGACAGGACAAAACATCTGATTGCAGCTGGGGAGTGCAAGATCTGCTTTGGATTGGCAAGTTTGCCAAAGTGTTTGTGGGAAAGGAATCTCCTCTTTGACCATTCCCAAGCTTTGCCAGGAAGAAGTTCCTCCTGATATCAGAATCTCTGTGTCAGTGTTCTTTGTAGACCCTCTGACCTTCATCTTTGCCCCACCCTTTGTTTAAATTTTGTGGCTCTCTTTCAGACCCTGTGATAAAGCTTCTACCACTGTCTGGCCTGACAAGCCACCTCAGACCCAGCAAACAGGTGAGTAGGCATTACAGGGGGAAGGCTACCTCTTATATGAATTGTAGATCTAAATTCTTGGGGAATATGCAGTGAATGTCTGTCCAAAAAAGTTCTGGGAGTCACAAAACCTCAGAAACCCAAGTTGATTGTGGGTTACTAGGTCTGAATAATTCCTGAACTCTTGAGAGAAATATTTGAAGTGTATGTGCTCACATGGTCCTTTGCTCTATGGAATTGAGAGAGAAGAGGCTATGAGAAAGATAATAGGTGCTTCGTTCTCCACTTCTTAAACCTTCTCTGTGTTCTCCTTTAGAGACTGCAAATTTTCTCCTTATGCAAGAGATTCACTGCTGCTCAGCATGGCTCAGTCTAACACATGCTTGATGCTGATCCTTTGCCTGATGTCCTTGACTCTGAGCTGAGGTGAGGTCTTTTCTCCAGCAATCATACCTTGCCAGTCCTGAAACCTTCACTCTATCCTTATATATTTTAGTTCACTTGAAGAAAAAAAGAGTTATCATCAAGTGCTGTTTAGTGTCCTTCAGTGATTATTATCACTGGGATCAAATCCTACTCAAACACATCCTTATCTCATTAGGAAACTTAAAGTAAAATTTAAACTACTCTCTGTCCATGACCTGTGCTCTTGGAGTCAGTTTTTCTGATTAAACTTAGATGTGATGACAAGTCGGAGATGTCTACGTACAGACACTCATTCATGGGATGAAGAACTGAAGACAGTCTTGCATGTAGAGAAATCAAGACAGGCTTGAGAAAGGTGAAAGCCTGAGTCATTAAAGGAAAAGGAAGTCTGAACTCCTAAATGGAAGGGGGGAAGATGGGGACACACTCATTTAGTCTATTTGTTGTTGTGTTCTTGCCTTGAAGAAAGAAGCAAGAGAGAAAAGATGTAGGATGCAAGGAGGGAAGATGTGCTCGATGAACTGTTACATTCTTATGTTCCTATAAAGGACCCTCAGAAGGTCTTACCTTACCTCCAAGCTTTACCCTTCCCCAAAACTCTCCTTTCATGGCCTCTCCTTTCTCAGGCCAAAAGGCCCCAAGAAATCTGCCCAATGCCTGGATCAGCTGCCCCGAAAGTGCCAATGCCTATGGCTGCTACTGCTACTACTTTAATGAAGAACATAAGACCTGGGTTGATGCGGATGTGAGTGAGCAGAGCAATGGGGGAAGAAGAGGAGTCTCACAAAAGTGGAGGCAGCTGCCCCTCTCCAGTGTGCTCAGTGGCTGCAATGAGGGAAGACTGACCCTCTCCCTATCCCATCATTGGCTCAAAATGTTCTAATCTACTTTGTCCTCTCATCTGACACATTCCCAGCTCAGGAATGCTGGAAGTCAGTAACAACATCATCAGGAACATTTCTGTGCTGTCCTTTTTCTGTGACATCCTCTGGAAGGACCCAGGAGACTCTTCAAAATGTTTTCCTCCACTGTGTGCTCCATTTTCTTCTCCAGCAGCTCTATTGCCAGAACATGCATTCAGGCAATCTGGTGTCTGCACTCACTCAGGCTGAGGACGCCCTTCATGGCCTCACTAATTAAAAAGAGCAGCACTGATGGCTATAATGTCTGGATTGGTCTCCATGATCCCCAAAATGTCGGTCTGAAGGATTCTTTATCTTCCAATGATCAGGTTTGAGAGAGAAGAAGGAGGTGCAAATGTGGTTTCTGGAACCTCAGCTTTTATCATTTTACAATAAAAGCAACCTGTTGCTAAATCCTATATTGCATGGGGTATGAGGTGTCCTACAGGTCATTAGAGATGAGCTTAAAACTAAATACCCTGAAGCCCCCAGGAATTCATGGATAAACTCATTGTCTTCTTCTAGCAAGCATCTTCATTGACCACCTTTATTATTATTGTGTATGTTACACTGGATTCCTTTTTAGACTATATAGAAAAAGAGACTAGTAGAGAAGCTACAGCTGGCATTTGGAAACCTTGTGGAACACTAAAAAATATAGTAACAACTGATGATCAGCCAATGGTATGCTGGATGTGAGGATTATGGGCCTCAGGGAAGAAAAATCTGAAATCACTTTCTGTAATGAGCAATTCTATGGGTCTTTGTTTCAATTTAGAATGCTTACTGTTTAGTGGGACAGTAAGAAGTTGCGGAACATTCCATGAGAGGAGAAGCTTGGAAAAAATGCTAGAGAAATGATATATTTAGGAGAGCAGCAAGGTTTATTCTTGCCCTATGCCTTAGTCAGTATTTGAGTGTGAACACAGACCAGATATTTCTATCTCTTATGAGTTATGTCTGCTTTTATTTTGGCCCTTTCCCCTTTACAACAGCCTCTGGCACTGGAGCAGTGGTCCCTTGTCTCCTACAAATACTGGGACATTGGAGCCCCAATGAGTGCTAGTCCTGGCTACTGTGTCAGTGTGACTTCAAGTTCAGGTGAGAGACAGGGAATACACTCACCGGTTTCCATTCTCTCCTACTTAACTCTGGGGATAGGCCTGGGGACAGGAGAGGGGAAAGGTGAGATTCTCATCTGGGAAATAGATAAATGCTTCCTTTTCTGAGTTGTAGAGTCAGGAGTGGTTATATTTTTTTCTGATCCCCTCTGCCTGACTCTTCTCATTGTCTTGTAAGATTCAAGAATTGGAGAGATGAGTTTTGTGAGGAAAAACTCTCATTTCTCTGCAACTTCAAAAACCAGAGTTGACTGGAAAATGAATATCTAAAACTGCTCCTGCAATTTTGTGGAGTCACAGATTAAACTAGACATCTCTCCACCTCAATTTGGACACTCTCTCCCCTGCTGAGTTTGCATAGCTTACCTTCAGAACCTTCACTCACCCTAGTCTTTGGAGCACAAAATAATGAAAACAAACATGTTTTCCTCTATTGTGCTAGTTTCTGCATTTGCTACTTCCACAGTCAATGATGAGTGCTTGGGTTGGGAGTGATAGTAACACTGGAGAGCTTGTTTTGGACTATCCACCTTTTAAAACTCCTTTCTCATATCATGCATGTAAGAGTCAAGAGTTTAAGAGCATTGTTGACTTTGCTTAAGATAAAGACAAATGTTTCATTCACAATCCACATATTTGTGTGGACTCAGTGTCCATTACAGAAATATTGTTGGTCCACAAATGGCTGGAATATTTGGTGCCCTGGAGGGATACACATATCTGTGATTGAGGCCACATCTGTGTTCTGTTATACAAGTTGAAGTCATTACTGAAGTGATAATTTAAGAAGAATTATTAGGTCTGCAATGATGAACAAATCGGTTTTGGAATGATTAGAGGCCTGGCAGCCAGCAATGTTTGCTGAATAGCATTCCCTGAATGAATAAATAAATAGATAACAAATTAGATAAGTGATATATACAAGTATACTTAATTACCTCTTTAAAGATCTTATTTTCAACTTCAGTCATATGCTAAATTACTGAGCATAAGTGCTTTAACAAATTAATTTGTTGGGAACACAATTCAGCCCATAACACTGACTGTATCAATAATACCATTACCTGTGACTGAACAGAACATTGCAATCAAAAGGCACAGATTGTCAGTCTGGAGTAAAACAACGCCAACAACAAAATTGATTCGTATGCTGTGTGTAGAAGACATGCCTTAGATTCAGAGTCACTGTGGAGTCAAAAGTGGCCCTATCTTGGATGCTAGTCTGTCATATTGACTTCTGATTAACTCTAGTCCTGGGAATGTCCCCTAATTTCTACTTCATTTACTGTTCTTAGTGTAAAGACTGGCAATCCGTATAACTCTTGCCTTTAGATCCAAGCAACTTTGATGTTATCAGACAAATTATAGGTTATGAGCATATTAAAGGCACACTCTGGAGGGATGACTTTGTTTCTATGAAGCACATATTACTTTTCCCCATGATATATATAAGCCCTGGGTCTGGGGAGTTACAGTGCAGAGATCAGCTTGTCTTTCTGCCAATGAAGACCATGCTTCGGTCCATTTAGTTAACCAATAAATCACCTTTTAAGGACAAATTGAATTTGTCTGCCTAGTTCTTTGGTTTCTTGCCTCCTTCTGAATTTGTGGGTCAGTTTGCATGTATGTCCTTTGATTTTTTACTTTTTTGGGGGGGTCAGAGTCATTCTCTGTTGCCCAGGCTGGAGTGCAGAAGCATGCTCACGGCCACGACAGCCTTGACTTGCTGGGCCTCAGCCTTCTAAGTAGCTGGAACTACAGGCACGTGCTACCATGCTTGGCTTTTTAATTTTTTAATTTTTATTTATTTATTGACTGTAGAGACAAGGTCTCACCAAGTTGCCCCGGTTGGTCTTGAAACCCTGAACTCAGGAAATCCTCTTGCCTCGGTCTCCCAAAGTGCTAGAATTTCAGGCTTAAGCCACCACTCCCGGCCATGTATGGCCTTTTATAAAAAAATTACCAAGCCATTCAACAGAAGTCCAGGAACCAACGTACGGGCAAAGGAAAGGAAGCATCAGTGGGAAAATCCTGGGGCAGGTCTCCTCATCTATGTAGAGTGGTTTTGTCCATTTCCTAGATGCTTGTGGACAATCGTGTGGGTATGGTGATGTTCTGAAATGCCAGATGATATTGACTGCTTGTTAAGACCCACTGGAGTAAGAAAAATCATCAGGTGGCAAATACAGTGGGTTGAATATTGTTAAGGGCTGTGCAAGAGGCCACGGAGCAGAGTTAGTTGCTGAGGTGAGGGTACAAAAACCAGAGGAAGAATAATGGTTAGAAAAGGAAACTGTCATGGGAGGGGGTTTGGGACTGGCAGTTGAGGGAAACTGCTAGGGCAGGGAGGGGCATACCTTATCAACGAGGGTACCCGCATAATCAACGTTTGTATATCTAGCCCTGAATTGTACCCCACATCTTTATAATAAAAAGAAAAGGAAAAAAAAGGAAAATGCTATGAAGACCTCCTTGCTCATATTTGTATCTAATCTGGTGGATAAGCAGGAAATTCAGGAGTCATAGCAGGGACTCTTACCCTGCCACCTTGTTATCTTGAAAGGGAAGAAGCTGTGATGCTAGAAGAGCAAGCTGCCCTAGCTAAATGAGACTAGAAGGCTAAGATTTAGAATCCTTGGGACTTAGATGAAGATACAGATGGTATTTAGCCAGAGGAGGAGAATTATTCTCCCCTAGTTGAGAGCAAGACTGCTCATGCAGCAGAAAGGAAAAGCCCAATGCATGCAGTCGGGCAATAACAGACAGCCTTTAAAGGAAAACTTAACTGTCTACCAGTACAACTTGGCAGAATTACTGGACACAGTAAAAAACTTTTAAACGGTTGCGAAGAGATAACTTAACCACCTGGTAGTGAAACTCTGGGATACCGGTGAGGATGACAGTTCCCCAGCTGGAAGTGAAGCTGAAAAAGTAATGTAAAATAATAAAACCATCTGTCCTGCTTTGAGACAGTGCTTCACAAAGCTAGAACTGTCAAGAGTCATCATAGTCTTGTGGATCAAATTATCCTGGCTATGAGAGAGACTTGGCCAAATGAAGGGGGGCTCTCTTCATCAAACCCAGACATGGTGATCTCTGGAGAAAGCATAGAGCAATTTAAGGGAGCTGGGCATGCATCAGATCACCTATATCCAACAATTTGAAGTTTCAGATAGGGCTGTGTTTATTGCAGGCATGAAAAATAAGTTATTGTAAAGTACCCTCTGGGATTGACATAGTTCTCTAATATCCTTCTTGAGTCCCATTATGGGACAAGATGAGTATGATATGAAAAGCTATAGCTGATCTTGGAGGAACTGAAAAGGGAAAAATTAGGGCCCAACTGGTTACTAAAAAAATTAAAAAAAAAAAGAGGTCGAGAGGAGAAGCCAATTTTGCCAGACTGAAAAAGGCCTAGTTAGGATTACCAGGAAACAAATGTGGTTTGATCTGATCTCAGTTGGCGTACACACACACACACACACACACACACACACAGACACACACACACACACACACACAAACACACACTCAAATAGACCAGTAACTGCCATAACAGTGGGCCTTTGGAAACACCTGACTCCAGATCAACAGGTTAGTCACCTTCCCAGTCACCAAAATAGAGAGGAAGCGAAGAAGTTTATTGGAAAAAACAAACAAACAAAACCCCCCAAACCAGTCTCTGTGTTCCAGGGGTGAATGACTCCCCAGCCTAGAGAAGAGGGGTGGAATTGAGGTTGGCTTCACATGCTGGTAACAGGAGGTGACCAGAGCTCCCGTGTGGAGCTCACAGTCTACTGGCGTCCAGGAAGCAAGCAGAAAGTCTTAGATTTAGTGGGCACAGGTACATAATGAATCTCAATTCATGGAAATCCAGAGAGACATTCTGGTAAGTGGGCAGCTATGGATGGTTAGGGGCGGGTGGGGGGGAGGAGGGAAATAATCCAAGTGAAGTAAATTCGTTTTCCTCCTTGATATTAGGTAGAATGTTCCACTTACTATACTGTCTTTACTTCGCTTATTTCAGAAAATATCTTGGGTATGGATGTCCTTTTAGGAAACACTTTACAAATGTCTTTACAAATGTCTTTACAAATGTGAGGGAATTCCACCAGCAAGTTCAGGTGGTAAAAGCTGTTTTAAGAGAGAAATCAATTGTAGATTGCTAGAGACTTAACTTCATGTCTGCTGCCACCTGCTGTTCAAGTTTCACTGTACTGATGATATAACGCTAACCCCCGAATGTTTGTCATTGCTATAGCAACACCTTAAATCATCGTACACTATTCTTCAGTCTAAAGGATGGGTCATCAACTTGCACAGGATACAAGGCCAGAAACTTCTGTAAAGCTCCTGGGGGTCACTTGGTCAGGTAAGACATGCTTTACCCCTGGCCTATTCATTGACAAAGTACAATTTTCTACGTCTAAAAGCAGTTAAACAATTACAAAGTTTCCTGGGTATCTTGGGATATTGGCAGACTTTTATTCCACATTTATCTCAGTGTTTGTGTCCCCTGTATTGACTAATAAAGAAGGGATCTAGTTGGTGCTGAGATAAAGGACAAGAGGAAGTTTTGAGGAGGATGATATCATAGTGGCTCATACACAAACCTTAGGTTCCCACCTTCCCTGAATTACAATGTCTTTGAATGTAACCGCAAGCCCTGAGGGGACCAGTTTTGCCCTCTGGTAAGTCCAGCATGGGAAAACTGTTCTTCTAGAATTCTGGTCAAGACTCTGGAAAGGTGCTGAAACCTGCTATCTGCTGATTGAACTGTGGGCTATGCAAGGCTTCGCAGCAATTTGAACACATAACTGCTGCTTTGCCAGTGACAATAAATCTTTCTATTAAAGGCTATTGAAGGTTTTTTGCCAAGTCTGTATCCCCTATAGCTCAAAGCCTCCACTTTACAAAAATGTCAGGCATACTTGAAACAACATAGCATCTTCTCCACTGAGTCCCTTGGTGAGTGAACTGCATGCTGTCTTAGGACCAGTACACCCTAAGACCTGTGCTGCTCTTATTGTGAAGCCCCCATAGGTACAGAAATGCATGACCCCATTTCTGAACATGCTTGGTACTCAGATGGGTCAAGCCAAAGTAACCCTTGTGTGTGCATGGTGGTGGCAGTATAATACAGAGAGATACTGAGGCAGGGAGCCCTTCCCCCAAGCCTAATAAAGTGAAGGCCTTCCCAGGACAGAGTAGGGGCTCCCCTTAGTATAGTAAGATAAAAGCCTTCCCAGAATAATGAAAGAGTTCTTCCAGCACCAGAAGATAACAACTTCCTTGGATGATTCATATTAGAAAGGAATGTAGCCCCAATCTGCAGTGTGCATGTGTAACTAACTCTGCTGCAACCTTGAGCCACGAAACACCCAATTAGCCTGTATGTTACTAATATGCAAGCCTTATCGAGGGGACAAAGAAGTTAAAGTTGTATAAAAGGCAATGACCCCCTGCGCTTGGGGCTCACTCTTTGGATGTGAATCTTCTAAGCCAGTGCCGGCACAAATAAAACTGCTTTCTGGCCTTGGTGTCCTGACTCTCTCTGTAAAATCCTGCCACAATACTATCTGGTATGAGATGGGAGGGAAGCATAGCAGTCAATGGGAAGAACTCTGAGCTGCATGATTAGTTTGTACCCTAACCATAGCCTATGCTTCCCTGTCCAGAGAGTTGGAATGTATTTAAGAATCTTGCCCAAAGGGCTCAAGATGACTGGCATGTGCTTTAAAAATCCCTTTTGGAGATTCTTGTGGAAAGATTTTAAGAACTCACTGAGAGCCTAACTATGTATTATGCTTCAGAACTCTGGTCAGATTTCCGCTCAGTCACATGGAGGCTGATACCTTGGTCAGAACTCTGGCCCCTTCACAAACCTCCAAGTTAGCTGATTGGGTACATAAACACAGGGGCAAGTAGCAAAGGGTGGGCTGGCAAGTAGCAAAGGGTGTAGGATTGCCTTTCTGCTATGCAGATTTAGTAGTGGCAGTATCAAACCGCTTAGTGTACTTCTTCCTGCACCCCTGCCATATCCCAATACAACAGGACACATACCCAAGACAGTCGTCCCTGTGAAAGACTGGTAAATAGATTGCATTGGACTCCTGCCAGTAAGTTTGGGACAAAAGTATGCACTAATGTGTAGATCCTGCCATGGGATTGTTGCAGGCCTTCCTTTGCAAAAGTGTAAACCGAACAGCCACCATTATGGGTTTGTAACAGTCATTGCAGGTGCATGTTATTGACACATTGTTAATGACCGAGGCATAATGTCCATGACTGGGCACATGAAAAGGAGATAGATGGGAGATTTCCCTTGCCATCTAATCCCTAATTGGCAAGATGGATCGAAAGAAAAATGGCAATTTGAAGGCACAACTGTGAGCCCTTCCACCACTCAATACCTTGTATGGTTGGGTGAAGGTTTTGCCTCAGGTCATTAGAAACCTTAATTTGATTTAAAGGAATACAGGGTTGGCACCATACAAATAACTTGGGACCATTGTGGAGGATCCATTAACCATAGTTAGAGAGAAAATCTGACTAGACATTTTCTCCAGCTTTCTACTGGAGCTGGTAAAATAATTAATAGCAAATGTTATTCAGACACCTCCAAAATCTTGAGCCAAAGGAGAGAACACTTAAATGGGGGTTGGACTGTCAACTTCCCTCAAGTTGGATAGGATTTTTCTTGTCAGAGATCACAGAATTCCAGTCCAACTAAAGTGATCTCCATTGATTCTCTTGGAGTGTGGGCCAAGACATTCCACATATCAATACGCTGGAACCTGACCCCTTTTCAAGAGCACTCTAGTCCACTACTTGGCTTTACATAGTCCTTTGCCACCCCTACAATCTTACAGATAATACTGACACCTTCATACCTTGGGCAACATGTTTGTTTGGTATGCACCCACAGACTATAATTCTTGGGTTGCCTATGTCCTAACCAAAGAGACAAAGCTACTACAATCATTTTGCTTCACCAAGTGCCTACTGACCACTTTTATTTCTGCCTATAATTTTCTGTTCTTGTTGCTGCTCAGCCCTTCAAAACAAGAAATAGACATCTTTCTACAGTGGGCTCAACATCATGCCAACAGCTTACAAAGGGATTCCTGCTGGGTTTACAGTTTGTTGACTTTTTCCTGCACTTCTGGTCTGCCTTGGTGAATATCATTAAGCAGTGAGATGACTGGCAATGTTTACAAATATTAATTAAGACTCTGCAACAGTAGAGTTTAGTTTTACTAGATGTGACAGAGGATGATGCAATTACTTGGCCTATTAACAAGACACTTAGTTCTGGAGACTGGAAAGTCCTTTTCAATAAATGCCACACAAAAATGTATAATAACCATAACAAGAAAGGACTTATGCCACCTTTCAGACTGAATGTAGTATACATATTCCCAATAAGCTTGTCAGTGTATAAGACATGCATAAAAAACAACTGCAAGGTCTGACTCTACCCTTTCTTTCCCTCAGTGAGTCTCCACTTACTTGGGTCCTGGGGAACAAGATGGCAAAAAGAATTACTAATTTTGTATCGTATACTTGGCACAAGTATCATCATAACTACTTCTCAACTAGATCTTAAAATAATTGTCTCTATTATAAAATCTCAAAATTCTCACTATCAAAAAGATGATCTTCAAATTTTGGATTGTTTCATTGGGCTGACACCAACTGCAGGGCATTTAAATCAATCAGTGCCTTTGTATTGGGATCAGCAGAACCACATCTATGACTGATATCCTAAACAAACTCAGGTTAGGGGCTGGATTCTCCAGAAGCAATGCCAACATATCATAACCCTGCAAGCCATGAACTTGTTTGTTACAGACTGAGCTTAAATTGGTATGCTTTAAACTGTACTAAGTGGTTATATGGCTCTTATCTCTGACTTTTGTTACCATTGGAAAAACTAAGATGATGTATTTTGACTTCTCCATGGATTCAAGTATGATGGACAAAGTCAACTAATCTACCACATATGGTTATTACATGGACAAGAGTTGCTTTTCATTGGTATGATCACTTAGCTTCAATGTTTGCACTGTCTTTAGACATCAAGGATGTGATCTGGCATGTAGATACTCTCACTAACTACATTCAGTGGACTTTCAATGACAGCTTCCAAAGTATTTATTTAATAAACTCTGAAATGTTCCTCATGCATAAACCTATTTTGAAAATTGTATGGCATTAGATGTCTTAACTGCTTCACAAGAAAGGACTTATGCCACCTTTAAGACTGAATGTAGTATACATATTCCTGATAATCTTGGCAGTGTAACTTTAGCCCTATAAGACACGCATACAAAACAACTGCAAGGTCTGACTCAACCCTTTCTTTCCCTCAATGACTCTCCACTTGGTTGGGCCCTTGGGAACATGGTGGCAAAAAGAATTATTAATTTTGTATCTTATACTTGGCACAGGTATCATTATCTATTGTTGTCTGTATTTTTGCTGCAGCTTCTGCTTACAAGCAGAAAACAAATGGCGGTACTATGTCACCCATGCCATCAAAATGACTACAGTTCTCCCCCTCATCCCAGGCTCAGGGACCATTGTGGAAGTGGTGGGTGCATGAGATTGTGAGAGCCAGAATAGAGGGGTGGAGTGTAGAGATGAAATCATCTCCATCTTGGATGCCATTTTGCCACATTAATTTCTGTTAACTCCAGTCCTGAGAATACCTCCTGATTTTACTTTATTTACTGTTGTAGTGTAAGAACGTGTACTTGTTATAAATCCTGCCATTAGATTAAAGCAGCATGAATGTTATTGCACAAATTACTGGCTATGACACATGTAACATTCTTTCCTGCTCTGAAAGGTTGCCTTTAATTGCCTCTATAAAGTATATACACCCCTTCCCTATGGTATATAAGCTTTGGGTCTGGGAAGTAATGGTACAGAGATCTAATTGTTTTTCTGCCTCACAAGACCACATTTGTGTTTGTAAGTTTCCCAATAAAACACCCTTTACTGAAAAACTGGATTTGTCTGCCTTATTCTTTGATTTCTTGGCTCCTTCTGTGCTTGGGGGTTGCTTTGCATATAGGGTCCTTGCATAAAACAGACACAAATAGTTTGAAAATAAAAAAAATTGGAAAAAGATATATCATGAAAACAGCAAGCTGGGCTCAGTGACTCAGCCTGTAATCCGAGCACTTTGGGAGGCCGAGGTGAGTGAATTGCCTGAGCCCGCAGGTTCGAGGCCCCTCTGGGCAACTTGGCAAGACCTCGTCTCTACCATAAATAAAAAACTAGCTGGGCATGGTAATGTGCGACTGTAATTCCGGCTACTTGGAAGGCTGAGGCAGAAAGATCACCAGAGTCCAGCAGGTCGAGACTGCGGTGGCCGGGAGCATGCCACTGCACTCCAGTCTGGACAGCAGAGTGAGACTCCAACTCAAAAATAAAAGAAAAAGAAAACAGCAATTGTTAGAACACTAAGATGTCGGTTCTAACAACAGATACATTAGATCATAAAGCAGAAAGTTACTAGAATAAATGAGAATTATTTTATGATAAAGTGGAAGTCATTCAGAAAGATGTAATAACTATAAACACACATATATGAATAACAGCAGTCTGAAAATACATAAAGCAAAATCTGGAAAAATTGAAGGAAGAAATAGATAATTCAACAATAGTAGTTGGAATCTTTAACACAGCACTTTCAGTAATGGGTATGATCCTTAGAAGATCAACAAGAAAGTAGAAACTAGAGAATATTCTGAATCAGCTAGACCAAGCACACATCTATAGAAAGTCCAGACTCATATCTCTCTTAGTATGATAAATTATGCATGCCACACATAGCTCAGACTGCTCTGAGCTATGTTTCTTTTCTCACTATAAAAGGTAATTAATTTATATCTGGAAGATCGAAGTTGTCCTATCTTTCCTCAAACCAAATTTGACCCTTCAGTCCATAAAGTTGTAGTGGACCGTTGACAATAGTTCTTGCCAGAGGGATTCCTTCTTGGAAGTCTCAGAGGAAGAAATGAAACTTTATTAGCAACAAAAATCTCATTGCTTAGCTGGCTCAGAGACTAAGAGTACAGGCAGCGTGCTCATAAAATTGAGTTTGACTTTGATTGTCTGTGAATTGTATAATGGAGGAAGAGTGGTGGGGTTAGAAGACTTGAGAGACTGTAGACATTTGGAGGGAGATATGGCAATAACTATCTTCATATAGAGACTAGATTATCAGTGGGAAGTTTTCACAAAATAACCACTATAGAGAAAGCTGCTGGCATTTTCTTAGAGACAAGAGAGAAAGGTGATGGAAGGAAAATCAGGCTTGGAAGACTGAAGTTTGAAGTTTAAGCTTTTGTCACACACTCATTAAATAGTGTTTCAGTCACTTATATCCTAATCCCTGTCTCTTTATGAGAGGGAGAGTCGAACTATATGCAGGCCCATTTGCCTATAACATTCCGTTCTTTCCAGATGTTTCAGAATTTTACAGCATTTACAAGGTGGGTAATACAACAGACAGATAGAGAACACAGATGCTGCTGTCAGAGTCTTTAGAAGCAAATTCTGGCTACACTACTTATTGTGTTTACTGTGTGACCTTGGGTAAGTCACTTCACAATTCTGTGCCTGAATTTTCTTGCTGAAGGTATCTACCTTCTATGAATGCATGTTTTAAAAAAATTAACATATTTAACACACTGAAAAATATTTCACAGAACATGAAAATTGCAATATAAGTGTTGGTTCAAATGAAATAATATAACAGAAATTGTCTATATTAAACTAGGAAAGGGTAGATTTGAAAGAATTTTGCAAGTACATAGAGAATTAGGCTTTCAGCTTTGACGCTATCGTGTGCTGAGCAGAAAGTCAGAAATCTTCAAAATGTGTTCAGCTGCTTGAACTGTCATCACCATTATTCTCCTTCTCTTTAACTATGTTGTATCCATGGCATTGGTGTTAATTTATTAATTTAGGCAGTGAGGTGTAAGGTAGAGTCCCCAGGTCCCCTTCTTTCATGGGAATTCCTCTTTTCAGAAGCTCCTTTCAGTGTATGCATGGCCAAAGGAGGAGGCCTTCATGGTAAATTACGTTAGAAGGCAACCAACATCTATTTCTCCCCATCCCCATTTCCCCCAAGCAAGATGCTCCGCATTTTACACGGCTGCCTCCTTGTACACATGTGCCATAGATTGTTCGGCTTCAAGTTCACAGTTTGCTGCCCTTCATCCCATCATCCTCCCTTCCTACCTGCCATTACCATTCCTGGAAAGTTTCTGCTGCTTCCTGGGCTGCTCAGGGCCATGGGAACCGGGCATCTGGTTGCTGCTGGGGAAGATTAAAGTCTGCTTTTGACTTGGACACTTTGCCAACCTGTTGTGGGAAGGAGACCACATGTGTGAGCACTCCCATGTGTACCAGGAAGAGACTTCATTTAATGTTGGACTTTCCTTGAGTCAGTGCGCAACGCAGAGCCTGTAAGAATCTACCATTTCCCTCCACTTGGATTTTAAACACACATCTTCCTTATAGAGGAGAGGAGTAGAGGAAAGTAGCTTCTATTCCTGGATTTGAGGAATTTACAAATTTTCTTATACTCCATATTCATAATACATTAAATGACTCATGGTTTGATAGAGTGTGTGCTTCTGACTGCTCAAGGATAATTTGAAGGATAGATTATGGATGATTTTCTGTAATTATGCAGTCATTTTGCTGATGTTTTTGTGTTCATTATTTCCATAGACAATTGCTTGAAACATTAGGAAGTAAGAGATGGAGCCCTGAGTTACCTGTGATGAGGATTTCTCATACCTTTGCTAAGATGGTCAAGAACAACTTCTTGTGTGCAAAACACACACACATACACTGATGTGGTGTCAGTATAGGTAAAAGACAAATTAGATTTCGGTTAAAGATTAAGTGCTCGGTGTCTTAACATTTATCTGCCTCTTGAGCTCTTCCTGTGGGGCCTGTGGCCATGGTCATGGTCAATAATAGGTTGTTATATTTTGTCGTCAGTCAGACCACAGTGATGTTGATAAGTTGAATGTGGAGATAACTAAAGGGAAGTCAGCAAGTTTTGTTGGGCTAAAGACATGACCCTGAAGTAAAACACCTGTGTTTGTATGGAGGCCCAAGACATAGTAGCTATTCGATATCTGCAAGTTACTGCTTCTCTCAGTTTCCCCATGTGTTAAATATGGTTCCTGGAGTACTTATTCTTTCAGATTTTTGTGGGGGGATAAGTGGGTTCCTATTTTCCAAACATTCACAATGGTGCCCAGCATATAGTATATGTCATAAAATTTTGTGCTAAGTAGACCAGAGGTTTCCTGTGAAGCAGGAGAGGCTGAGTTATGGTCAGCTTCCTTACATATGCAGAGCACAAACATACTGTGGAATGTTGTTGGTCTATCTCCTGTTCTTCACTTCCTTTTTTCTTCAGTCTAAGGTTTGTTGACAGGCTGTTTATTCACTTGCCTGCCAAGGATTTAAACAAGGTAAAGCTAAACTCTGCATAAGTTTAAAGTCTCTGTTACAAATATAGAAAGCATGGAATAGCTACCAGAAGATGGCCAACAACACAAAACATCTGCCATATCCTCGAAAATTTCTAAATCCTATAGAGACATATCCAAATATTGCCCCACTTGGGGACACATTATCACTAGATGGGCAGGGTACTGGTTTCTATCTGTGAAAATACTTCCCGTAGGAACTTGAGGGAAAAGACCTGAAATGTACTTCTAAGAACCTTGAGGAACTCAGTCAAAGGAAAGGACATATAAAATCCTTTGACAATGAGATAAGACTAAAGGGAATGGGAAATCAGCTTCCTGGAAAAAAAATAATCTCTTTGGAACCAAAATGGTTGCCAGTAAAAGTCTGCAATGTTTTCACCTTGCATGTGGAATTTGTCCAGTCAAGATATGCAAGCAATAAGGGTCAAGATATGCAAGCAATAAGGGTGGCTATCTCAATAAGTATGGAGTTATTGAGGGCAATAAAGGTTTTATGAGAGGGTTGCTGCAATTATTATTTGTTTTAAATCTCTCTTTAACATGATGTTAGAGACAATGTATTTTATTAGGCATTTTAAAGTATTAGTGTTTATACAGACAGAATTATTGCTTGGCTGAGAGTGCATCTTGAAATAAAGATGCACTCTCATATTTTTAAAAAGCCACAAAATATTTCACTTTTAAAAATTATTCAACATTAATTGTTTTTTTATTTTTTGCCATACAAAACTGTCATAGTACCAAATTTTCTGAACTTCTTTCTACTCTATTGTTTGGTAACCCTGCAGAATATGACTTAATCTCTTATTTACAGTAACGAAAAGAGCATCTTTACCTGGTAACTGTCTTTTATGAAAGCTTAAATATTTTAGCAAATGTAAATAAAATGGACTAATTTAACAAATACATATGAAGCTACTGTTTGGAGGAAATAGCATTAATATTTGTCCTTTTGGTTTAAAATGTTTAGTTTTTACATACAAAGCAAAAAAATTATTTAGGCATATAATATGATATGATTTCATGTGTATTCCTGAATTTTAGGTTTTTATTTTCTTATACTACATGTGACTGAGCAGTAAATAATATATAGTATTAATTTTGGCTTTTTAAAATTAAAAAACATAAATTAATTTTAACAGTTAGAATTTAACTTTCTACACCTGACATTTTGTAGTCAACATTATACTTTTGAAATCTGAGTATGTTGCCATATGGCCATGTTGTCATAGCTTATTTGATTTAACTTCTGTTTAGTAATTCATTATATTTCATATCCATTATACAGTAATTCTCCTACATAAGAACCTTCAAATCCTAATGTGCTTTTTAAATGCATCATTTCTCTCCACTGGGTGATAGTATGGCTTGATAAATACACACAGTACTATATAGCCAATTGTGGTAGGTGGGTACCTAGGCTAGCTTTGTTGGACTTACAACAAACTGGACTTATGAACACACTTTCAGAAGAAAACTTATGCTTATGTTGGGAACGGACTGCATTTTATTAGTCCACTTATGCCAATTGGTACACTTATCTCTCTGTGAATATTTAGAATATTTAGGAATACGTAGGATAATTTTCTTCCTAATTTTTCATTCTGAATTGTGTTTTTTTCCCTCTGAAGTCAAAAGATTATTCTAGGGTGATTCTGTTAAATTCTCAACTCCATCACACCATCTGTGACTTCACACTATCTGACAGAAAGCTGTTGATCTCACATCATAAACTTCAATGACGTCTAACTTCATATTCAGGGAATTTGAGTCACCTTCGGTTTCCATCTGCTTGGACTTTGAGAACATTTGTATCAATAGAGCTACATATGCTCAAAACTTGCTGGACATGCTAGTTCAGAATTATGTTAACTGCTACTCTTTGCTGGCTCCCAATATCTGAGAGCTTCCTGAGAGCTTGTAAAGGATTGGAAAACTGACATAAAGCCATCAACAAATTGTAGAAGGAAATCCCATCCACATGTCATCCGTGTTGGACTTGTGATCGTACCGTGATTTTGCTTATGACAAGGTTAAGAAGGTAAATAGTTTGTCCACAACTCATGTGTTAGCATGGACTCAATGTGAGTTAAATGATGGCTAAGGGCCATGAGAACTGGACATCTGGTAGGAAGGGCAAAGCCTGACTTGAGCTTGGACAGTTTACCAGTCCGTGTGTGGGAGTGTGATGTCATCTCTGTGACCTTTCTCAGTGTGTGCTAGGAAGTAGGCACTCTCGATACCAGAATCTCTTAGTATCAGTGCCCTCTGTACACCCTCTGACCCTTACTCCTTTCCCCACCCCTTGTTTAAATGACGTGTTTCTTCTCTCAGACCCGGTTATAAAGCTCCTACCATTGCCTGGTCCGACAAGCCACCTCAGACCGAGTCAGCAGGTAAGTGGGCATTATAGGAGGAGAGCATGTCTAACATGTCTTTTTAAATTGGGGAAAAATACCTGTGTGAGTAGCTGTCCAAAGTTCCCAATATTCATGGTGCTTAAGCAGGACGGAAGCTGATTTGCAGTTACTCTGTCTGTATAATCCCCAAACCAAAACAGAAATATTTGAGGATAGATATAGCTGTCTTAAGGGCTGTACTACCCTCAGAAATTCAGGGAGGAGGCTATGAGAATGGTAATAGCTCACAACTTCTCAGAACTCGAACCCTCTACTCTCTTACAGAGACTGTTGATTTGTTCCTTCAGCATGTCGCTGTCGCTCAGCATGGATCTGTCCAATTCATGCTTGATGCTGATCTCCTGCCTGATGTTTCTGTCTCTGAGCCAAGGTGAGATTTTTTTTTTCTTCCAAACCAACCACAACTCCAAGCCTGAAGCCTTCAACCCATCCTCACACACATGACTCCACCTGAGAAAAACAGAGTCAGTATCAATGGTGATTTGTGTTGTTTAGTGATTCTTATGGCCAATGTCATCTAATCCAAATATATCCGTACTCCATTAATAAATTAAAGAAAAAAATTTAAATGACCCTTTATCACTGACCACTATAGCTGGCAGAATGTCATCTAATTAAATATACACAAGATGGCAGGTTGGGGGTTGCTGATGTGATGAGAGTCATTAAGGGGATTGAGAACTGAGGAGAGGCTTGTGTGTCAGGAAATCAAGACAGGCTGAGAATGGTAAAATCCTGAATCTTTAAAGATAGAAGCCACTAGAAGAAACATGGGGATATAGTTCTTTAGTCTCTCCATTGTGTAGTCTTGCCTTGAGCAAAGGAAGTCAGAGAGAAAAAGATACAAGTTGTAAAAGGGAAAAAGTAAGTAGACATTCCATGACCTACTGCATCCTTATGTTCCATGAAGGCAACTCAGAAACTCCTAGTTCATCGTCAGCCTTTACTCTTCCCTGGGACTCTCCTTTCATTGCTTCTTCTTCCCCAGGCCGGGAGGTCCAGACAGACTTGCCCAATGCTCGGATCAGCTGCCCCGAAGGCACCAATGCTTACGGCTCCTACTGCTACTACTTTATTGAAGACCAGGAGACCTGGGTTGACGCAGATGTGAGTGAGAAGAACAGTGGGGGTCAAAGGGGAGGTTCATAAAGGTAGAGGCAGCTGACACTCACCTGTGTGCTCAGTGGCTGCAATGAGAGAAGACTCTCCCTGTCCCTTTAGCGACTCAAAACTTTCCAGTCTACCTTGCCCTGTCATTTGACACATTCCCAGCACAGAGATGCTGGAGGTCAATGATGGCATCATCAGGAACATTTCTGTGCTGTCCTTTTTCTGCCACATCCATTGGGAGGACCCAGGAGATCCCAGAAAACACCCTCCTCCACTGAGTGCCCCGTTTTATTCGCCAACAGCTCTACTGCCAGAACATGAATTCAGGCTACCTGGTGTCTGTGCTCACTCAGGCTGAGGGTGCCTTCGTGGCCTCGCTGATTAAAGAGAGCAGCACTGATGACTCCAATGTCTGGATTGGCCTCTATGACCCCAAAAAGGTCAGTGTGTAGCCATTTTATTCTCCTACAGATCAAGATTGAGAAAGAAAGAATGGCAGTCTCAAGATAAAGCACTTTAATCTTTTTTTATTTTAGAAAAATCAAATTTTGTATGGATCTTACAAATTGAGAAGGAGTTGTAGTAAGATTCGCACTAAGTGGTTAGAGAGATGAACTGAAGGCTACATTTCCTGAGTGTCCAGGGCTTTCAGCAATAAACTCATTCTGTCTACATCTAGCAAAGAATCTGTATATACCATCTCAACCTCTTTTGTTACTTTCTATATTGTAAGAGAGCCCTCTAAAGACTATATGAAGAAAAGAGACTAAAGATAATTTGCGGCTGGCATTTGAAAGTCTGCTGTTTAATAAAGAATATATCAACAACCAAGGAACAACCAATGATATGCTGTTTGTAAAGGTTATGGGCCTTAGGAATTATAATTCAATAATGAGGATTTATGTTTCTCTGTACCAAATCCACATCAGTTAATACTTGATGGAACAGTGGGAAGGAGTTGTACATTCTAGGAAAGAGGTTTAGAGCAAAAGTAGAGAAAATGATATATTCATGGAGAGTTTATTCTTGCCCTGCATTTGTCCTATTCCTGAATGTACACTTAGGCCTGGTGTTTCTATCCCTTTCTGAGTGGCAATTGCCCCTGTTCTGGCCCTTTCTCATTTAGAACCGCCGCTGGCACTGGAGCAGTGGGTCTCTAGTCTCCTACAAATCCTGGGTCACTGGAGCCCCAAGTAGCTCCTGTCCTGGTTACTGTGCGAGCCTGACTTCAAGCTCAGGTGAGAGGCAGGGAATTCACCCATCCTCCAGGAATGGACCTGGTGACTGAGATAGGTGGGGGCCCTCATCCAGAAAATGGAAATGTGCTTCCTCTTGTCTCTTATCCTAAATGCTAAAGCTAGGAGGGCTTTACTCCTGATGGCTGCAGTCTGACTCTTCTCATTGGCTTGTAGGATTCAAGAAATGGAAGGATGAGTCTTGTGAAGAAAAGTTATCCTTTGTCTGCAAGTTCAAAAACTAAGGTCCACAGAAAAGGACGTCTAGAACTGTCCCTGTAATTCCCATGGAGTCAGAAATAAATCTGGGCTCCACTCCATTGCAATCCAGACGCTTTCTTCTCCTGTGAGTTTGCATCACTTACTTTCAATGCCTTCATCCGCCCTAGTTTTTACAACCCTACTCAAAGAAAATAAATACTTTTTCTTCCGTTGTGTAGTCTATTGTGACAACTCTTTCCACAACCAATGCCTGGGTGATTGAGATGGAAGTGATTATATCACTCTGGAGTTTTCTTTGGGTCATCCGCTTTTTGTAATCCCATCCACATGTCATCCGCGTTGGACTTGTGATCATACCGCGATTTTGCTTGTGACAAGGTTAAGAAGATAAATAGTTTGTCCACAACTCATACTAACACATGGACTCAATGTGAGTTAAAGAAACAATACAATTGTTATCCATAGATGGCTATAATATTTGATACTCTGGAGGGATGCACATACATAGGGTCTGGGGAGTCTGCATCTAGTCTCAATTACACAAGTTGAATGCATAACTGAAGTGACAGTTTATGGAGATTGTCACATCTAGAGCACTAGATGCGTTTTGGAAGTTGAATACCTAGATACTTGGAGGCCAATAACACTTGTTTAATGACATTCATTGAATGACTAAATAAATGATAAATAAGATAAAATATGCAGGTATATTTAATTACATCATTAAAGATCTTTTCTCCAAACAGTCAAATGCTAAAAGTACTGGGTGTTCAGACATTCAAAATATTTTACAGGGACACAATTCAGCTTCTAACACCAAAAATATCGATCATTCAATGTGGTTTGATAAAATAATTAAATGATAAGCTACATAGTTTCATTCTGGATTAAAACAACAATAACAACAAGGAAATCCCACTATATGCTATCTATAGAAGATGTGATTTCATTGCAAAGACACAACTAATGTATAACTAAAAGAACAGAAAAAGACATTTCATACAAATAGGAACCATAAAAACAGTGATGCATGTGCCCTTACATCAGTCATATCAGACTATAAAGCCAATGAAAATTAACTAGAGTATAAGAGGGACATTTTATAATGTTAAAGTGATTAATCCTTCAGAAATTAATTATGGACATACCTGTACACATAATCACGGAGCCCCAAATTACGTCTTGAATAAAATGGAGAAATAGATAATCCAGCAATCAATCTTGGAAACTTCAACATACTACTTTTAATAATTGTGAAGGTAGAACATATTCTCATTCAACTAGATTGAACAGACATCTATACGATGTTTCACTTTCATATCAGCAACATGCACATTCTTCTCAATCACACAAGGAACATTCTCTAGGATAAACCATATTCTAGGAATGAACAATTTAAAATGACTTCTAGAAAATCGTTTCATTAACATTATATCAAAATGAATAAGATTTGAAGGAATGTTTTCTGAAAGTGCAAATCTGGTACACTGGAAAGAACAAAGCATTGCTAAATGAAGTAGAGAAGACTTAAATAAATGGAAAGTACCTCATGTTCTTAGGTCAGAGTCCTAACAGTAAGGTAGAAATACTCCCCAAAATGATCTATAGATTTATCACAATCCCCATAACAATCTCTGCTGTCGCTTTTGCAGAATTTGTGAAGTTGATGCTAACATTCATAGAGGAAATCAGAATAGCCAAAATGATATTGTTCCAGAGAGACAAAACAATTTTGATACAGAAGTACTATATTGGAAGACTTACACTTCTGGATTGTACAACTTACTACAAAGTTAAAGTAATAAACGTTGTGTGGAACTGGCATAAAAGATGTGTATAAAATTGAGATTCCAGAATTAATTTCTTTCAGCCACAGTTTAGCTTTTGTTGAACAAGTGAAGTGTATCATTGAAATTCAATTGGAAAAAAATATTCTTCAGTTAACGGCACAGAACAAGCAAATAGCTATGCTCTAATTAATGAATTTGATTCTATTCTTACAATGAGCATGGAAATTGATTCAATATAGATTCTAGACATATTTAAGAGATAAAACTATCAAATGCTTAAAAGAAAATAGATGAGTAATTCTCGGTGAATTTAAGTCAGATCTCCTATGCTATGACATGGTTAGACCTTGTTTTTGTTATTGTGGTTGCTGTATTAATTCAGACTGATGCACTCCACCTTTTGATTGAATTTTTAATTAAATTATTTAATGGCATTATTGATACAGAAGGAGTTATGGTCTGAATTAAGTCTCTGCAAAATTAGTTTGTTAAAGTCCTAAGGCTCAGTACTTCAGAATTTGACTGTATTTGAAGACAGGATATTTAAAGAGATAACTAAGTATACCTGCATATTTCAACTAATTTATCACTTATGCATATATATACAAATGTATGCATGTACTTATCCATTTATTTAAGGAGAGCGATTTAACAACTGTTGCTGGTTTCCAAGCTTCTACTCATTTCACTACTGATACATTTGGCACGATAGATTTGACAATTTTCCTTAAATTATCATTTCAGTCATGGCCTCAACTTTCACATGGAGCACAGATGTGGCCTTCTCAGACTACAAATACATGAATCTCTTCAGAATATCAAATATTCTAACCATCTGTGGATTAGTAATCATTTCTATAACTTAAACTGAGTCCACGTGAATACAATCATACCTCATTTTATTGTGCCTCATTATATTTCACTTTGTGGAGACTAGTTTTTTTTTTTTTTTAACAAATTAAAGTTTAGTGGCAACCTGGCATCAAGCAATTCTATCAGTGCCATTTATCCAATGATATGTGTTCACTTTACAGCTGTGTATCATATATTAGTAAATTTGCAACATTTATTTATATTTTTAAATTTTTATTTTAAAGTTGTGGGTTTAAATTCAGGGTTAGGTATACAAATATTCATTCTGCAGGTACCCTTGTTGATGAGGTGTGTCCCCCCTTCCCCAGGCAGATACCAACTACTGTCAATCCCATCTCCCTGCCTCCCTGCCTGCAGTTTCCTGCTACTGTCAATTCTTTTCTTATAGTATTATTGTAGCTGTTCAAGGTCCACTTATGAATGAGAACATGTGATACTCAGATCTTTGTTTCTGTGAAAGATCACTCTAATTCCATCCAGGTTGCTGCGTAGTTCATGACTTTGTTCTTCTTTATGGTGGCATACTATTCCATTGCATATATGTACCAGCTTTTTTTATCCAGTCCTCTTTTAATGGGCAGCATGATTGGTTCCATGTTCTTGCTATTGTGAACAATGCTGTGATAAACATACATGTGCAGGTATCTTTTTTATAGAGTGATTTGAGTTCTTCCGGGTATATTCCCAGTAGGGGGACTGGAGGGTCATATGGAAGGTCGATATTTAGAACTTTTAGGAATCGCCACACTGATTTCCACAGAGGTCGCACTAGTCTACACTCCCACAAACAGTGTAGAAGTGTTCCCTTTTCACCACATCCTCTCCAGTATCTGTTATTTTTTGAGTTATTAATGGTAGTCATTCTGACCAGAGTTATGTGGTATCTCGGTGTAGTTTTAATTTGCATCTCCTTGATGACTAGTGAGGCTGAACGTTGTTTCATATGTATCTGTTGGCTGCTTGTATGTCTTATTTTGAGAAGTGTCTTTTCATATTGTTTGCCCACTTTGTAGTGGGATTGTTTGTTTTCTTCTTCTTTTTTTGAGTTGTTGTCTCACTCTGTCGCCCAGACTGGAGGGGAGTGGCATGCTCCTGGCCACTGCAGCCTTGACCTGCTGGACTCTGGCAACTCTTCTACCTCAGCCTTCCAAGTCGCTGGAACTACAGGTGCGCATTATCCCACCCGGCTAATTTTTGATTTATTGGAGAGATGAGGTCTCGCCAAGTTGCCCAGGTAGGTCTCAAACTCATGGACTCAGGCAATCCATTCACCTTGGCCTCCCAAAGTGCTGGGATTACAGGCTGAGCCACCGAGCCCAGCCTGTTTTTTTCTTTTCAGCACATTTGAGTTCCTTGTAGATCCTTGATGCTAGGCCTTTGTCAGACATAGAGTTGGCAGATATTTTTCCCAGTCTGTGGGCTGTCTCCTTGCTCTCTTGAGGGTTTCTTTGGCTTTACAGAAGTTTCTCAGTTTGATAAGATCCCACTTGTCTATCTTATCTCTTATGGCATGGTCACTTGGGGTTTTGATCAGGAATTGGTTGCCAGTTTCAACTTCCATAAGTGTGTCTCCTGAATTTTCTAAGGTTCTTATAGTTTGAGGTTTTACATTTAGGTCTCTGGTCCATTTAGAGTTAATTTTTGCATATGGGGATAGGTAGGGGTCCCGCTTCAATCTTCTGCATGTGATCAGCCAGTTTTCCCAGCACCGTTTACTGAATAGGTTCTCCTCTCCCCAGTAGTGGGAGGTGGAGGCTTTGTTGAAGATGAGTTGGTTGAGAAATTGAGGTTTTGCTTCTGGAATCTCAATTCTGTTCCATTGGTCTACATAATTTAAAACTATTATTGTTATTATAATAGCTATTGTGGTGATCTATGATCAGTGATCTTTGATGTTACTATTATAATTATCTTGGGTTACAATGAAATTTACAAAGATATTGACTCTAACACTATTATAGCAATGAAACATACAATGCTGAACTTAATGGATAAATGTTGTGTGTGTCCTGACAGCTCTACTGTTCCCCGATCTCTGCCCCTTTCCTCAGGCTTTCTTATTAACGGGAACACAGCAATACTGGGTTAGGTCAATTAATAACCCTCCAACGACCTATAATTGTTCAAGTGAAAGGAAGTGTTGTACATCTATCAAGTAAAGTAAGAACTAGAAGCGATAAAGCTTAGTGAGGAAGGCATGTTGAGAGCCAATATAAGTTCAAAGGCTAGGGCTCCTTTACTAAACAGTTAGCCAAGTTGTAGATGCAAAGGAAAAGTTCTTGAATTAAGTGAAAAGTGCTATTTCAGTGAACATGTGAATGATAAAGCAAAACGGTCTTATTGCTGATATGGAGAAAGTTGTATTGGGTTAGATGGAAGATCAAACCAGCCACAATATTCCCTTAAGCCAAAGCCTAATCTAGAGCAAGGCTCTAACTTTCTTTAATTCTGTGAAGGCTGAGAAAGGTGAGGAAGATATACAAGAAAAATTTGAAGCTAACAGAGGTTGGTTCATAAGGTTTAAGGAAAGAAACCATCTCCATAACATAAAAGTGCAAGATGAAACAGCGAGGACTGATAAAACAGCTGCAGCAATTTAAGAAGAGCTAGCTAAGATTGTCTCATTGTTTACTGAATTTTTTAAGCCTATTTTTGAGGTCTACTTACTGGAACACAAATATTTTTAAAAATTTACTGTTTATTTATAATGCACCTGGTCCTCCAGGAGCTGTAGTGGCAATGTACAAAGAAGAATAATGCTGTTATGTCTGCTACCACAACATCTATTTTGCAGCCCATGGTTTAAGATGTCATTATGATTGTTGTGTCAAAGCTTTTAAGAAATGTATTTTGTAAGACTATAGCTGCCATAGATAGCGACTCCTTTGGTGAATCTGGGCATTGCAAATTGAAACCTTCTGGAAAGGACTCATCATTCTAGAGACCAGTAAGAACACTTGTTATTCATGGGAAAATGTCAAAATATCAGCATTCACAGGAGTTCAGAAGAAGTTGATTCCAATCCCACGGAATGATTTTGGGGGGTTCAAGATTTCAATGAAAGTAACTATGAATGTAGTAGATATATCAGAAGAACTAGAATTAAAAGTGGAGCCTGAACCGGGCTTGGTGGCTCAACCTGTAATCCCATGCCTTTGGGAGGCTGAGGTGAGTGGATTGCCTGAGCCCGCGGGTTCGAGACCCGCCTGGGCAGCAAGACCTCATCTCGACAATAAATCAAAAAATCAGTCAGGCATAGTAGCGCATGCTTGTAATTCCGGCCACTCGGAAGGCTGAGGCGGAAGGATCGCCGGAGCCCAGCAGGTC